>NW_023596805.1:23143266-23273427 GCF_011947565.3 Pollicipes pollicipes | reverse complement strand
GGGCCCGTATTCGACGCGCGTCCCGCTTCTTCTCTGCCGCGGCAGTGAGTCAGGCGTTGCCCTCACGGGCGAGTCGATCGACGCCAGGATGTTTTGTGTCAGCGAGGATATAGTGGCAATTACTTTTTTAAGGAACCTCATTTTTTATCTTTTTTTGGTGTTTTTTTGGCTTTTTAATCGTGGACCAATTTACTCCGTTGGCGTCCGAAGCTGTTTCGAAGGTGCCTTGAACGTCCTGCTCCACCACCAACCTCCTTTGGAGCAAACGTATCCTTTTGCCCCTAAACTATTTCCCGTGTCCTATTGGGAACCAAGGCGATATTATCTAATACATCGCATTCGGCCACCGTCATCCCCGCATAAGACGCTCACGCCTGAACTACAAGGACGGAACTGGCGGCGTAGAAATGGCTGCTGACAAAAGGAGAGTATAGTCCAGGGAGAAGTGTACTCCGCTGAAATCTCCGCTGCGAGAACTCCGTGCTCCGCTGTTCCCCCCCCCCCCCCCTACTCCATAACTACAGCCATGTAAATAAAGTTAAGCGCCTTTCCAGCCTAGGACGCAAGCTCGACTGTTCGCCAATACTGTTTTCGCGCGGTTTCTGCAAATTCCCCAGACACGACTCTATCAGCCAAGTGGAACTGGGCGGATGTTTTCGTCAATGGCTGGGACACTACGGTCGATTCCACACCATCACCACCCTCGGAATGGAACTGGATGGGTGTTGCCACCAATGGCTGAGTCAATTCAGTCGATTCCACGACACCATCGCCGCCCTCGGGCGAGCTGGAGGCTCCCGGAGAGCGGGATTTTTTAACAGGCTTTTCAGACATAGCAAGGTCCACGAGCGTCTAACTGGATTTGTGGACGGTGATCGCTTCACAGGCAATCGTCAGCTAACGGGTGATATCATTCTCGTCGTCTACTTGGCGCACCTGGAGAAGTTGATAACTTCGAGGCTCAGCGATGGTCGCTCGGGCTCCCCTGCCCGGCCTACGTAAACTATGCTGATGTTGGCAGGCAGGTCATGACCCAGGCATAGGACGTGAGACGGAAGGATAACTGATGGATAATCTAATCGATTTGCACAGCTGGGACTGCTAGTGATCTCATCATACCCACTTAAATATAAAAATGAAAATAAAGGATGGCAATGTTTTTTAGAGAGTCTCGTCTTCGAAAGTCACTTTGGGACTTCCTACGCTGGAATTATGCGGAGGAGAGTTCTGGTGTGCTTTTTTTCAAAATAGGGGCATTTTTGGGGCCAAACAGATCGAGATAGAACGGTACTCAAGATTAAACTACTCAAGCATGATGAGGCGGTATAAATATGCCATAAACACATAAACAAATGGGGACATGGCCATGTTATGCCGGGCGTTGTTCACGTACTATTCTAAGGGCTATTAGCTAAAATGCCGATTGGCACTGCATTTCACTTTGTTGTTAACTAAGGCGTATGTACCCTAACAGAGCCAGTGTCCTAGATTTATCAACTTTGGGTGCAAAACATCATCCTATAGGGAGGTTTTTTCACTCCTTTCCCCCACATTTCACGTAATTTTTAAACTCCTGACTGATATTGTGTAACCAGACATACCTTACCCATATTTCCCTTTCAGAGATTTTTAGGACGTCTTCCAAGTCCGAGCTCACAATTGGGAAACCAACAGGATAAACAAGGCTCCACAGAACCTGGGCAACTATGGATATTCCAACCAGAACTACAATCTGAATCATGCCTAGGCTGCACAGAGCAAGGGCACCAGTACCTTCAAGCCCGAGAGACCCAGCGACTCCATCCGCTTGTATTCAATCAGGGGTGGTAAAAGTGCATTTTTTTTTGCCCACTGAATTCCAGCAGACAAAATTGCCCTGCCAACAGCGCAAACGCGGTGCCATATGACCAGAAATGACAGCGAAATTCTTGCCCAGCGGCGTAATCAGAAATCGGCGATCATCGAAAGTCTCCTTTATCACCAACAACTTGCAATATCGTGCCGAGAACCGAAATGATCATTATACAGTGTCACCCCAGCTTATGTCGGGATATCTGTTGCTGCGAAGAATGCAGGCACGCTGGCCTACACAATGGGATAGTCTGATCGCGCATTCAGCCTCCTTTCACCCCCGGGTCTTGCCGTAGCCCTCACGTTTAAGCTTGATCTACGACTGGAGGATTTGTTACCCTCGGACCGCGAAAAAAAACAGCAAAGGATCTCGACAGCCAGGTGTAGTTGGGTACAGGAACATTTCCAGGCGGTGGAAGGTTACAACTGGGGAATACAGAAAATGTGGTTTAGGAAATAAGTGAAAACTCTGCAAAAAAACGTGGGGGGGGGGAATTCAGTCAATGTCGGGAGTTATGCATCCTATTCGGTTGATATATGATGAACGCCTGCAATACGTTAAAAACAAAAACAAGGAGTACCCCCTGTTCATGCATATTTTCTGGCAAAACACGCTCAGGCTGAAAACCAGGGATGCATGGGCCCCTATGCTCCTTTTAGAGCTCAAAACTATTTTCAGAGCACATACCAAGCCAGACAGAAAATGTGTGAATTTGATGTCATAAAAGGTCGGCGACCAGGCCTTAACGTGTGCGTGGAACGCCGGGCACCTTGGCTATACATAACCTTAACTCATCATGTGAATGTGATATGTACCTTGATGTATGATGTGTGCTAGGTTGAAATCGTGTGCATGTGTCAGTGATGCATGACGCGTAATGCACTATGCCTGTTTTATTCAGATAGTTTGCATCTATAACTGATGCATGATCTATGATGCCTGTTAATTGAAGTCGCTTGTATATTTGAGTGAGGTGTAATGCGTGGTAACCTGTTTACCAGAGTTCGTTTGCATTTACAACGCATTTTTCACGCATTCTAAGTTTTTGGTTAGATATGCCCTGTATCATAGTAATGGCTAGCAATTGCTCCTTGTTTGACCCCCCTGCAATGTTGGTGTCCTGCTAAAACTGACTCGCCGTATAAAAGAAGAGCTGAAAAATCGGGTAGGATCATTAGCAGGCAGTCTTTTAATTCTCTTCTGCTATTGGTTTCGATAAAGACACGTGGTTGAGATTTAAAGGCATCTATGTCTCCATTCTCCTGTTTTTTTTTTCTGCAAGGAACGTGGCTATTACTACAGTCTTATCCAAGCAAGTAAATGTTGATTGAGTAAAAGGCAAAGTGCTAAATGATAGGAATCACCTGCGATCAAAACAAACAGGATAAACCTGTCGACAAACACATTAGGCGAGGGCAGGTTGTAGGGCCAATGGGTTTCCCCCTCCCAATTTTCACGACGTATAAAAATTGACCCTGGCATGATGCCACAGCCAGACAAACTATGCTCCTTTGTGATACCAACGTGGGCCGCATAGGCTGCCTACCCTCACAACCTGCAATTAATATAAGTCATGATTATGTTTAGGGTGCCATCATGAGAGCGTTTGACTTCAATATTTGCGACAACAATAATGGAATACATTGCATTTCCATCTACGCAAATATCCTGCTCATAGGTGCAAAGAAATTGTGCGTATAAATGAGCACTGCAGAGTGAGTCACTTCCAGCACTCTGTGTCACAAAAAGGGTGATATCACCAGCAATAGTCAAAATTTCTCTCAGTGACAATGCAGTTTGTTTGATCTAACCTCTATACCAATAAAACCACAATCCATCAGACCACCTCCTATTAGAAGTAAACCTCTTGGTTAAGGGAGATGGCAATAGACCTTTTATGTCAATGGTGATCAGCCTTTTAAACCCCACCCCTCCTCACTGCCTACGTTTTCTGCAACTTCTTACTTCTAACCACTCACTTCCTGCTCAATGCCCACATCATTGGCTGGCATACTAGTCCCCAATAGGCAAGAATATTTTTGGAAAAAAGTTGAGCAGGGGAATAATTGTCTTTTTGATACTAACAAAGCATAAATGAAATGACTGCATTTCAGGCAGAGGTAAAGGTTTCAAAGGTGAATGGGAAAGCTGAGTAGTGAACAATTTTGTAATATTTCCCCAAAATACGCCAGTCCCCAAGATTTGGCCCAATTCTTTGCAAACCGAAAGGGGGGAGACCTGAACCGAATAAGAGCTAGGTAAAAAGCTCTGATTGGAAGATCTGTTTGACTGGTAACCATTACCAATCAGGAACAAAGCACCAACATAAATTGTCACTTTACAACCATGCACGCCCCCTATAATCCCCTTCCCTGTGGAGTGCCTTCAGACCCCAGCTCCGAACCCACGGCCCTCTTCAAAAGGAGGAATACTCAATGCTTGAGACTGCTACGGTGATAAAACAGCCTTTCTGTTGTTTTTCTGTGTCTTGAAACGCCAGTCTAAATAATGAATAATCACAGGTCAATTTCTACCTCGTTTGTATCGTTTATCTAACTTTCCCTCAAGTGTCAATCAATGAAGTCAACAAGGCCCCAAAATTAAACCTATATAGGTATTCACGAAACTACGATGCGAATGACGCTTGCAAGGCCCTACTGTATTGAAAGTCACCGCTAACCTCACACATCTCGGTTGCATTGCAATGTTTGAAGCATACCCTCGCTGCCAAAACATTGCCACATCTAGATCTTTTTTAGTTTCTTCTACTTTCTAGTTTGGAACACTGAGATTTGGTAATTAAAAATAGTGAATCGGCCAACCGGTCGGGTCTTAGGAGACATACCGATTTGTCGCCGATCTCTCACAGAAGTGGGCGACCAGCTAAAAATCGTAGAATATTCTTGGTGCCGGGTTGGGATAGAGCCTTAAAAAGATACCATGTGTCGGCACAGAGTGCCTACGGAAAAGCTTGCTGGTATTGTGGGAAGAAAAATACTACCACTGAGGCCCATGTGAGGTTGTGGGATGTGCCGTGATATTTTGTCGTGGTCGTCACCAAAACTATCGGTCACAAGCACTTTTGGGACCAAGCGTCGCGTGAAAATGGACATTTTGTCGCCGACCTCATCCAGCCCCACCGAAGCACGTTGGCAGCGAAACCGCTCCAGGGCATACTTTTCCTGCGGGCCCATGAGCTTTACGTGTTTAAGGCCTGCTTTGCAGAGAATTCTATCATGCCAATATCATGCACCAAATTCTATCATGCCAATTTTGACGAACCTGGCACCGAACAAAAGTTTGCTTAATTGTCTTGAACTGATCTCTTGACAATTTTTTTTTTGTCTAGAAAAGCTAAAGCCCACGGCGTCCCGGGTCAAAGTTTTTGTGCATGGTGCGCCGGTGTTTTGGGGCACCCTAAAGCGCTTGTGGGACTTCTAAAACGTTAAAAACGAGCTGTCGAAGCAGCAAACGAGATCCCAAGACTGAAAACAGCTTTGAAATCCAAAAGCAAGGCATCCTTGGCTGTAAGCTTCCTAACCCCTCCCGCTGTGCCCCGGTTTTACCCCTTCTGGTCGAAGTTCTGGCTTCCCCATTCATTAAGCTTAGTATGAGCTTGATCGACATAAACTCGTTCTTGACATCTTGATGTAGCTAACTTACTGACAGTACAATGCCAACGGTTGACCGCAGCTGCTAATATAAGTACACGGTAACAGGGATAGTTATCTGTGTAGCAGCACATGCGGATAATTCGATTCCGGCATGTGATGTCACTGAGACAGATAGCGCTGGCAAAATATCACGTGCACCTCACAATATTTGCTTCCCTGATGCATCAACGCGCTGCAATCGGATGGCAGAAAGTCCGCGAGAAAAAAACTTTTTATTTTACTGCGAGCCGGTTTTACCCGTTTTATACCGGCTCCCAACTATAGTACAGCGAGCTTTACGTCACTAAGGCGCCCGATGCGCGTCGACACCGCCCGTGCACGTGCAAATTTTGTTTCTACCCCGCGCCCAGCCAATAATGACATGTCGAAAGAACACTCTGGCCTGTGCAAATCTGGGGAAGACCATGGCGTAGCGCCATGTTCTGGGAGACCATGGCGTGATGCCATGTCCGGGGAGACCATGGCGTGACATCATATCCGGGGCAACTATGGCGTGACACTATGTCCGGGGCGACCATGGCGTGACACCATATCCGGGGCAACTATGGCGTGACACTGTGTCCAAGGCTCAGCATGGTGTGATACCATGCCCGGGAGCGATCATGGCGTGACATCATGGCAATGGTCAGGAGAGCAGCGCATGCTCCGCACGAGCACTCACGCGCATGCAAACTCATGTCCCAATACAAATTATCAAGTACATGCATATGCCCTGGTGCGTGGTTTCCAGTCAGCCTTGCCTGGTATGTTGGACCTTAAAAGCTGCAAGGCAAGGTCGAATTAATAGTATCTGTGAGCAACAGCTGTGACCGATCAGCATTAACTCAGTTTACAGGGCACGGAATGCCACGCTCGTTGAAAGGCCCTCATCGACAAGAGCAGGGAAAGCGTGCGACCGATGACAGATTTAGAACTGTTTGCTCCCGACTTGTCCAAGAGGATATATGGTCAGGTCCTAAGGGACCTATGAAAAACACTGCCAGCCAGCCGTCAGTTCGGAGGCCAGAAGTCCGGTTCGCGGTCTGGTGTGGGTCAGTGTTACCTGGAGCTCTGGTGGCCGGCCCCCCTGTGCTTCGCGGGAATGCCTGCCCGGAACTTAATAAGCGTCGCCTCAGAACAAATACAGCACAAATCGCTGAGCTCGCAGAGCTTACACACGGAGCATGAAATTTTTGGTGATGTCACTTATATGCTGCCACTGGTGTGCCGTATGGGAACAGCAAGTACCTTCTGTGTCAATGCCGACATACATATATATATATATATATATATATATATATATATATATATATATATATATGTGTGTGTGTGTGTGTGTGTGTGTGTGTGTGTGTGTGTGTGTGTGTGTGTGTGTGTGTGTGTGTGTGTGTGTGTGTGTGTGTGTGTGTGTGTGTGTGTGTGTGTGTGTGTGTGTGTGTGTGTGTGTGTGTGTGTGTGTGTGTGTGTGTGTGTGCGTATGTCTGTCTCTGTGTCTATATCTGTGCTTGTGTCTGTGACCTTGTATTAAGTACAGTACTCGGCAAGCCTTCACGAACAGCCATTGTTACAACTTGTAATTTTTCCATTTTACATTTGTCCTTGCTCGCAAACTTTCATTAAAGCATAAACGATATCTGAACAATGCAGTGTGTCTGAGCATATTGCGTGTTCTTTCAATGTAAGCGTTTATTAGTTATTGACATCATTATAGACATCGACAGTGCAAATTGGAAGTCTATTTGATACTGAGATGATAAGTATCGTAAGCCAAGCACAATTTTGAAGGAGAGAAACGATCCCTGGCATTTAAAGCTTTCCACTAGCTAGTTACTTCACATAAAGGACACACATCTTGCTCATCGCTCCGCGTATTCAGTGCTTCCGCGATGCTGAAGACATCTGGTGATGAAGTGTCACCTAGCAGTTGGGCAACAAGCCCCCCCCCCCCGTGCTAGGACTCCTGCTCCACCCCATCACCCCCCCCCCATCACCCCCCCCCCCCGCCCCTCCCCGCCCCCCCCCCCCCGGAGACAACCACCCCAGCCTCGCAAAGGTCAAAACAGATTGATTTACGCCGATCTCCGACCAGTATCAACCCACCGTTCAGTCACGTGATCATCCGTCCCGCTGAGCTCCGCAGCCAATGAGTCTGAGATGATTTATTTTGATTCGAGTCGCTCGCCGCGGCTAGCTGGAAGCAGTCCGATTGCGCCTCCAAGATAAAGTAGGCCTTCCGAAGTCCGGGTAAACGCATTTTCTGGTGCGTGGCAACAAGCAATGCTCGAAACATTTTCTTATCTTTAACTGGGAGCATAGTTTTGCAATACAAGTTTGGGAGGGAGGGGATAGATATTAAAACATTCCCATAAAGTGCTGAAAATAGGTTTCTAACCAGAATCGGTCTGTTATCCTTTCAAGTGGGAACTTAACTAAATAGAAACTACAAACTTGTCCATAACCGACACAAGGTGATAGAATTCTTGTCTTCACCTTACATCACTGAGCGCTTCTACCAAAAGTGCTGCCATGGTACGGTGGTGCAGCGGTGCGGCTATAGCTTCAGTCACATGCGAAAATACTACGCTGGTTTCCTTAACTTCCGCGTTAAATTAAGCATTTCGCAAATTTCTATAGTGTAAAGAAAGGTTGTGTGGTGAAAGGTAAGATGCTAAACCAAGGTATTGTGCCCTCCAAGCCTTAGAAAGCAGGTCTCTGCCAACAGCAGGTGACTGAGCTGTGCTATACGCACCGATTCACATATCAATTCACAATTCACAGTTGACATCAATTCACAAATCAGTATACACCCGGAGTGGCCAGGGCTGCTGGCTTCGAACTATCCCAGATCCGTTATCTTAGATGGATATACGCTATGGTGAACACCTCTGCTAAATAACACCCGGCAGGCTTGGCATGTCATAAATTCGACGACGCGGACGATGAGTTGTGGCTGTGGACATTGGATGCTGGCTCATTATGCTGCGTCATAGCTGGGTCGTCCATAGATGTTCAGTGTCACTAGATCGAGACAAGCATTCCCAGAGGGCCAAGCTAAGTATTAGCGTGTCTTGGATAGGAGGATGCATCATTACAGCATATAGCTTCCGGTTGCTCCATGTCATTTCCACACGTCCTGCATTAGCAGCAACTTCCCAACAACAGTGCGGCCCACCACTGGGAGCGGCAGTCGAATGAACGCAACGCTACCTCATTGCCGCCCGTCCGCGCGGAACGGCTCCTGCAAAGTTCAAAATTTTGGACCGCGTCATGCTGAGCTCCTCGTCTCACGTGCTCAGTGTCCTCGGTTCAGTCTGAAGCGCCTGATGTTTTCGAAGCCACAGGTGCGATGACGGAAGGTGCTCGCCCGCGCACGTCCGATGACTCCGCGTCCAATGCAAGCAATCAGTGGCGAGGCCACAGCGCCGCCGAATCAGTGAACCAGCCCGTGTTGAGAAAAAGACCTCCGAGGCTACAGCGTCACCAAACAAGTCACCCAGGCCGGGTCGAGAACAAGCCTTCGAGGGTCCCATAGACAGTCCTCAGTGTCGCAACGGAGTAGATCTTCTAAAAGCAGCTACGCTGCGCTGGTACGGGGCAGCGGCCTTTTTCTTACACATCCAATCAGTCATTTGCTTCATATGGAAAGTCGAGAGCCAAAAAGTTCGCAATTCAAGCGAGGGTGATGAGCCAGAATCAGGCTGGTAGTGTCTGGCGTAAAAAGCCCGGTAAATTATGATTGCGGTTCCACAGATCACTGCGTCTTTTATCACTGCATAATATTTTCGGCGAGTTGGCAACCATTCATTACCATTTGGAACCGGAGCCTATGTTATTTGGTGTCATTTCCGGAAAGAAGCGAAGCACGAGGAAGGACTTTCGGTGGCGAAGGACTGTCCAGAGGCGTTTTGGGTCGGGCATTTCGTCTGTGCACAAGAGACCAGCCCGTGGTTATCATTCGACAGATTGCTGTTGCTAGATGTTTATTCTTTTCCAATTGCAAGATGTTTTTTGCAAGGTTGGCATGATTCAGAGTGTCGACGACTTTCATCAATGTGAGACAAAGTTCGGAGACTTAAGATTTAAGTAGCTACAGTTTTGCATGTTGACAAGTTTGAAGGTGCGTTTTCCGCACAGTGGCTGTTTTTTTAGATAGCTGCATCTGCATCTTACGTTTTTATATTTGCCAACAATGCCCGAGAAGTCGAAGGCATTGTCCGGTGCTCGTCCTATTTTGGTGGTATTGCGAAGCCGTCCATTGGAAGGACTGACTGCGGCCTCGGCGGTATCTGCGCTGATCAGTGAATTTACTCTCAAGAATTGTGGTTCTTTAATAGAGTTCTCATTTCAGAATGCCACTGGGCATTCTGAGACTCAGCGATGAACGGAAGTGACCAAAGCAGTTAACAGGCCCTTAAAACTCAAAAACTAACTGTCCAACTTCCTCGCCAGAAGGATATAAGGCAGCTTCGTCGAAATCAGATTCCACGCAGTGGAGGCGTTATCAACAACAAAAGGAAGGCCGCCGATGAGAATAAGCCCGAGGTAAAAGGAACATAAAGAAACGGAGATCTGGTTCCTTCGATATCAAACCAATCAACACTGAAGAAAAAAGTGGAATGACGTGAGGGAGTCCCTACAGCGCTGCGGTATGGTGCAGAACCGGGAAGTAAAAATAAAAACCGTTCCAAAGGCTAAAAGATCACAAGGTATGAAAAACACGGACACGTCCGCTCCAGAGCATCGCGTCGTTATAAACCTGCTCGTCACTGAGCCGTGCAGGCCCCGTGATTTTATGTCCTCGCTGTCGACGCAAGATGCCTCCCTTTTAAGCGAACCAAACTTAAATAATTTGATGAAATCGAAGGATGACACAAGACTAACCGACAGCGAGCTTAACTGGGACATCTGCAAAAGAAACGAGGCTGGTGAAAGCACAGCGGCAATTTTGGTGCTTGTTCTCTCAATCATTTGCACCTTTGTCAGACATGACACCGTCAAAAAACAAAACAAAACAAAGCAAAACCAGTATGGCAGGCAAACAAACTCTGAGCATAGAAATTGCACGTAGCGTGCAAATAAAGTTTGCTTAACTACGCAAATTGCATGCATTAGAATTGGTGGCTGATTCCGTGCTTGAAATATGTGTGGAAAGTTTCTAGAAAATTAACATTGATCAAAGCGATGCAAGACAACCATGGAGAACTTTTGATTTTGTGCACGTGCCCCAAACTTAATTTGCCTCCACTTGTAGATGACGTGATCAGTGGCGGTTATCAAGCTTACTAAATTAGTGGTGGAAGATATCTCCGTCACCGCATTTAGAGATATATAATTACTAACATCTCCCACTCTCTCGCACCCCAATGACCGTGTGTGCGGCCAGGTCCGTGCGCCGATGCCAACGAAAGAGAGCAGTTACGACCGCTCAGGCCTCGCGTCGGGCCGCCGGGCGGTCAGCAGAAGCTTGCGCTGGCAGCACATAGCCGCTGTCGTGTTAACGCCGTGGCGTCGTCAGTGTTCGCTGCCGGCCGTCGGACGTAGCATGAGCACGGTGACGTCCAGCTGGCGCTCCTCGCCTGTGCTGTCACAAGCCGCGTGCCTGTGCGTGCGGGCGTGCGTGCGTGCTTGCGTGTGCTTACATGTGTGCATGTGTGACGCGCCTCGGTGCAGCTGACATCAACGGCATGCTGCCCAATCTGTGCAAGATTTAATTATGTTCCTTTGTTTCAAGCGTTGCATATGCAACTGTTACGTACTACTACTGCGTTGCTACTACGCAACAAATATGGGCTGCTACGCAGCATACTGCTACTTCTACCTTGAAACATACTCTTACACTCATCAACATCCGATATGTTTATATCGTCATCTATACCACTATCTATTCCATTACCATATATTACACCAATAGTCATTAGCTGCTATACCATAGCTAGCTATCTTACCATATCTGCTTTGAGGTGAATCTTAAACGTTCACAACGAGCCACGTCCCTCCATTTCAGGGGCAGTTTGTTTGATCTCAAGTGCACCAGCCGTGCCTATTTCAGGTCGATAATGACCCCGTCTACCCGTACGTCTATCGATAATACCCGTCTTCGAAAGGATCGTTGCTGTGATGGCCTAGTATACACTGATTTGATGGGGGTGTCCCGGTATCTCTGTATCCCCATGGTACAAGAGGCACTGGACCGTGCGGCTTCAGTTCATCATTTCTGAGCTTGTCAATTCAGTGTCACGACGCCGATGGCCTGGGCTCGGCGTTGATGTCGGTGATGACGTCACGGTCCGTGTACCTGACCGCTGGTAAGCCGGACCGAGGGTTGGCGAAGTCAGTGATGACGTCACGATCCGTGTGACCTGGCCGCTAGCAAGCCGGACCGAGAGTTCGTGAGGTCAGTGGTGACGTCACGGTCCGTGTGACCTGGCCGCTGGCAAGCCGGACCGAGGGTTCGTGAAGTCAGTGATGACGTCACGGTCCGTGTGTCCTGGCCACGGGTCAGTTGAGCCGACGCTCGGCAGGGCCAGTCGAAGACAGTCTCTCAAGTCTGACGGTTGGTGATTTAAATACATGACGTCACGTCACTCCATGATGAACGGTACAGCGCATCGGTGTGCGATACTCGTCTTGTAACGGTTATCAGTCCCCAAAATATGCGTAGATTAAGCATAGAATGCTTGCGAGCGGCTCAAATGTGAGTAAACCTACGCTGATTTATGCGAAGATCGGTGTCATTTCATTATTATGTTATCCCCGCGCATATCTCATTTATGCGAACATGCCACATCTAATTCAACGAGCAATTCCTAGAACACGAGCAATCACTGGCTATGTTACGCTCGTTAGTTTGATGATGACATTAAAGATGCATCGCAAGGGCGACTTTCAGAAGTACTACCGGTTGCTTACCAATTAGTAAGCAGCCAGTAGTACTACTCAGATATTACTCAGACACATTCATCGTTAAGAATTTGACGATGAATGTGTCTGAAAGACCGTGATTTTTTCCGATACGTCTCCTGAGAATTAACGATGAAGCAGCCAAATCTTCGCAGTGTAGGACGACATTATGTTTACACGGCATGTACATTAAGCCGTCTAACTAAGATGGTTTCTTGGAGGCTAGAAACAACGGCGGGGAGGGCGAATGCGTATATAAATAAGATGTTGTAAAACGCCCCCAAAAATATGGCTAAGGGCGGAAATCCGTTTGATGCACTGGAGACCAGAGGACAAACGAGCAAAAAAAAAACAACACTTTAGTGTCTTATTTCAGTGGTTTTGAGTAGCTCTTCAATGATTTGAGTGCCTGGAGAGAAGCCCTACACATGGACGTAGTGCTCAAGAGTTCAGCTCACTTCCCTACATCATCTATAAGACCTAGTGATCTCGTTCAAATTTCGCGCTCAGCCGCCAGCTCCATCCCACCGTAACCTAGTGGGAGCTGATTAGCTCGTGTTACCCTCGCATTGTAGTAGCTGATTAGCTCGTGCCACTCTCACTTCATGAGAGCTGATAAGCTTATGTTACCATCACCTTGTAGGGGCCGATTAGCTTGTGTCACCCTCCCCTCGTGGGAACTGATTAGCTCGTGTTACCCTCACGTCGTTGGGGCTGATAAGCTTGTGCTGCCCTCACCTTGTAGGCGCTGATGAGGTCGTCCCAGTGGAGGCACACTCGGAGCCAGAGCGCCTGCGGCAGCGCCAGGCTGACAGAGAGCACCCAGATGGTGACGATGGCCACCTTGGTCCGCTGCCGTGACTGGTGGTTGATCAGGCGATAGACGATCGCCTGGTACCGGTCCATCGCGATCGCGGTCAGGGTGAACACGCTGACCTGGAACGAGGTCACCGTTAGTTCGCTTGAGTTTGGAAATCGACGTCGATGCCTATGCGTCTGCATTGGTCTGAAACTCGTCTCTTCACGTCTGTCTGAACACGTCGGGAGGCTCGGATCGAGCGTTTACACTCGTATCCGCCGTCTACACTCGTCTAGTCCACCGCACTCGTCTGCAGACTCGTCTCGTCTGCTTGCACTCTTCTGCAAACTCGTCTCGTCCGTCTGCACTCTTTTTGAGACTCCAATCGACAGTCGTCGCTGGTATTATCCGTCTACACCAATCTCGTGTGTCTGCAAACGTCCGCAAACTCGTTTCGTCTGTCTGCACAGTTTTGCAAACTCGTTTTGTCAGTCTACACTCTTCTGCAAATGCCGGCACTGTCAGTCACTTATATCGACCTGAATAGACCACCCCAACGTACGCAACGGTTAAGCGCCATAACACAGCTTATAATGTTTATCGTCTTCGTTATCATCGAAATATGAGCATTTTGGCCTGGGGCTCTAGCATGGCTGCCACGATGTCCCATCATATTGGCCTTGACACGTGGCTTTTGAAAAAGTTAGATCACAGCAGTAATACAAAGAAGGCAAACAGATCGCTGAGCTAAAAAATGAATACGTTTTATAGAATTGCGCGTTCCTACGCTACCCATTGATTTTCCTCAGGCTATTTGAATATCTTTTGCGGATGGCACGTTCGTGAATGGATGAATGGTTATGCCATTGCTACGTAAAAAGTTCATTCTAAGTCCATGCTATTAACATGAATGGACCTACAGTTTATCACCAGAAGGCCGTCTTGCACTTACGCTATGTTAGAAAAGAGCCCCCTCAAACACAAGCTAGCACCAGGAGGGGGGAGGGGGGGAGGGAGAGAGATCTTTGCTCCTCGGTTGTCAGATGCGCCGTCACCGGGCGGCCCACCCACCAGACCAGACCAGACCAGACCAGACCGGTGACAGCTGGCGACAGGCGCAGCGCCGGCTCTGTCCATTTGGACGGGCGGTTGTTTCAGAGTTTCAGATGGAGAGTGGTCGTCGGTTTATGAGGAGGCGGGAGCTGGTCGCGTCGCGTGGGCCGAAAAGACATCAGGGAAAGCATCGAAGTATTCTGGTTACTCTTTTTTCAGAGTTTTGAAGGAAAATCATGCCAAATGAGGCAGTTATGCGCTATTCACATAACAGCGCACAAGCTACTTGCACTTACGCTGAGGCAACAAGAGCTAAAGCAATAATAGATCAACATAAATATGAAACGTTATACTACGGGCTTGATTTCTTCCCCATAGCGTTTACAACTACGACTCTTCGAGGCAAACTGGCATCGGGAATGGGTGTATCATACGGTCCTTGTGACGCACTAGTTCACACTCCGACCATTGTGCTCCTTGGCAAGAGGCCCTTGCCCGCTGAGCCAATCACAAATGTTGCTTTTTTCGCACCCTAGTGCGCATACGGCGGTTACGACTGCTGGAATGTAGCATAGTATTCTTACAAGCCGTTGAAAGCGTAATTTAGACTAGAAGCCAATTAACATTGATATCCGCATCACATTTCTACGGTGCTGCAGTGACACTACTCGGTGATATTATCACGCGTAGCTTTTTCTGAGGCTGAACTTAAGTTTTAAAAAAAAAATGCCCCGAAAGTGGGACACTCCCTTTAAGATCACATTTGAACATGAGCAGGTACCCTGGCCGCCTGCTGCTGACCACAGATGTTGTCGGGTAGCACTTGGCGTTTGCTCTGCGCAGCCATCGCAAACTCAATATCACGTCCAGTCTGCTCTATCAGGCTGTGCGGTAACATCGACACGTGCACCCCATCTGACTCCAGGCGACCGCTGACATCGCAAATGGGTTGAAATGAGGTACGTACCCACATGCCCCTCCATCTAGCCACAACGTATCAATCGGGATTTTGTTGGAGATCAATCGGACAGTTTGGCTTTTGCTGTATGCCGATACTGACAACTCGCGAATCATGGAAAACTCCCGCCCCTGTGTATCATCGCTCGCTATGAGCCGATTTATGGCTGCACCGAGTGAAGATGGCAGAGTGGCAGCGCCGGCCCTCTGGCAAAAATCTAGCGCCACTCATTGCCTGCTGTTGCGTGACTCTGAATGACCAAACAGATTTCCTTCGTTTTTACAGCTGACTTTGAATTGTTATGTCGAGCTATCGGGGACGATGACCAGCTGATTATCGACACATCATTAAAAATAAGAGATATTTATGCACAGCAATAAATCACGGCGATTGATTATGGCCTGCATGGGTAGCAATGGGTAGCCTGCTGTTGCGTGACTCTGAATGACCAAACAGATTTCCTTCGTTTTTACAGCTGACTTCGAATCGTTATGTCGAGCTATCGGGGACGATGACCAGCTGATTATCGAGACATCATTAAGAATAAGAGGTATTTATGCACAGAAATAAATCACGGCGACTGATTATGGCCTGCATGGGTAGCAATAACCTGTAGGTGACTATTGTACACTGGGAACACGCTGGCAGCGTGCATTTGGGTGGCTGGTGAATGCCGTAAATAGCTTCATTCTCACAGGTCGAAAGGTTATAAGTTCGGCCAGATGTGAAACGCAGCGTGCCCTCAATGGCGGCTCGGCTCATACGTCTGCGTAGTTGTTACCTCGCCTGCTAAAAAATATAGCTGCTCTGGTTTTCTAGGGTTAGTAAATCACGGACCGGTCAAGTCATGGCTGGTGAAGGTCAAGGACGGTCAAGCAAAGTTGGATAACTACGCCGCTCTATCAGTTTGGTGTATCTCCTTTCCTTCCTTTTTCCATTCCCTTTGATTAAGCCCATCGGGGGCGCATCGATCCGAGAGCACCGCCGCACAAATAGAAATTGCCGGCCAGGGCTAACCATTGTTTTTCAACTGGTAAGACGGGTCATTGCGTCGGAAAATGATATGTCACGAGTTGTTGTGGCGCGGCCACATGCGTGTGCGTGCCATTTGGAGCCATGTCGTGCCCACGCGTGTACGTGCCGTTTGCAGCCACCACAAGCACGTACAACACGACAGGATAAATGAAAAATGATTAATATCCTGACAGGTTTGCGTAGAGATATGGAGCGGAAATTGGAGAAATGCCAGCTGCGTGTAGCCAGACGCAGCACCACAATTTGCCCTTATCAGGTATGATATTTAAAAGATAAGACGATTTTCCTAGGAATAGCCTTATTCCTAGGAAAAACCAGGAGGACAGAGATATCGTTAGGTGGATATGTCGGCAACATGCCTTTCTCAAAACAACAGCAGAAGTAAATATTTCTGCACATTGAGAAAGGCACGTTGCCAAAACATCAACCTAACTACATCTCTATCCTCCTGTTTTTTCCGAGGAATAAGACTAATGCTACTATCTTATCTATGTGACTAATGTTCCCCGCTGATGTAATGAACAACTTACGTAATACGATATTTAGGGTTTACTGCTCATTGAGCAGTGCGTGTGAGTGCACCCGGAACTTTTTTCGTTCCGTTTTTGTCCCGCTGACAGCACATTATACGATAAGACAGGGTCCGATGTCATGGACAGACGAATGCGTCCAGCCCGTCACGACGGATTAGTCCGGCCGCCGCATAAGCCGCTGTGTTGTCTGAGCTGCACAGCTGTTTGCCACGCCCTGGTGTGACACATATGTGAGGCTTGACTGCTGCTGATGCGGCTCCATAAACGAGCGTGGCTTGGCCTTTTTGCGAGCATCTTGTACTGTCCAACTGGTAAGATTTATCACATCACGTTTTCACACAATGCTTAGTTTTGAAATGAAGAACACCAAGCATGCGAAAAAGAGCATGACTTGGCTGGTCTTGCGTGGCCAAGACCAGAGAAAGACGTCCAACTGCGCTCGCCCGACTCCGCACACGCGCCTGGGTACGCCATTGCGCGGAGTGGCCGTCCCTGCACATTGACCTGAATCCGCCCCTGTGGCGCTGAGCGACAATGTGCAGGACTGCCTCGCTCGGCGCGCGGCAGGGTTAACTGCAAACAATCGCTGACTCGATAACCCGATTAGTTGACTGGCTGAGGGCTGTGAACTTCACTCCTGTAGAGGCCAGATCATTTGTTTACTTTAAAATTTAGGGCCGCCAAAGGAATGCACTGTTCATTACCCTAACTGCGGCTGGACATAACTGCAGCTTTCACAGCGAAAGCGGCACTGCACATCGAGACCACTTCCCTAAGTGTAGCCACGTTTCGAAGACTACCGCAGATTACCATGCTGTTTTAGTCCAAATTGTGCTGCTTCATAAATAGCGGGTGCGCGCGAGAACCGTGCCAACAGAAGAGTGCGCGGCGGTAAGCCACGCGCCGTAATTGCGCCACGGTCTTCACTCGGCCTCATAAACATGCATGAAACGTGGTTATATCTGGAAGCTTTTTACTCTGGCACACTGAACCACGTCAGGTGCTGCCGTACGGCGTCGGATTCTCAGCCGTGCTAATGGCAAACCAATGTGTTTGGGAAGATTGTTGTGCTCAGGGCGTGATGGAGTAGGGACGGCCATGCCTATTATTTGCTTAAAAAAACAAGACCAAATTTGGTCATCCGTGATATGCACAATGCACGTCGAAGCATGAAACATGGGGAGCATGTCGATAGAGCTTCCCCCATACACGAACCAGTCTGCACTCGTTAACGACATGAATTCGGACTTCATTTAGCAGGATTCATTAGTGCAGCCGGAAGGTACTACAATAACCAGATGAAGGCTATATATTCGAGCCTGAATGCATTTTTGTTGGAGTTTGCACTGTCCCACGACTTGGCAAACATTTAAGGCAGACGGCTGTATTCTGGTGGCAACAGAATAGCTCGGAGTGGCCCACCAGTTGGCTCCGGTACAACTCCAGTACCGCTGGGAGTGTTGTGATGCGACGACCGCCTACGCGCAGTATCTGAATATTGCATTTCCTCTCACGTGGTTCAGCTTTGACATATTATGCAGGCGTCTGCAACCACTCAAGTGCAGGTCTAAGTCTCCCATGTTTAACGTCAGGACACTGACGAACCATCTAAAGCGGCCTTTTCGAGGAAGAATCGAGAACAGGAGTGCTCAGCCCTCAAGGTCACCTTCTTACCAAAACTCACTCACCACTCTGACCTCGGAAGGCCGTCTTGGGGAGTGCATAACTGGTACGGGTAGGCAGTTCATGGGGGCCACTCTAAGTGCAGCCCATCGATTGGCTGAAGGCCTATCCGTAGCCGGTGAGCCATCCCTGATTCAAAGATGGATGGGCTGGGATGGAATGGCCGCGTCTGCTCCGCCGCCACTTGAAACCATGCTTTGAAAGACCAGAGTCAGCGGTTTGGCGAGCCTCAGAGAGTAGTCAGTGGAACCGGTCTATAATATTCTGCAATGCCTCCAGATGACACACAATTTCGATACCGTGCTTATGCATGGCGGTGACGGGGCAAATAACTCTACGTTTGTTACGGCCCAAAGAAAGATCCAAAAATAACAAACCATGGGAGGTTAAATGCACCAATTCACTTTCGATTTTTGTTTATCGTACCCTAGGAATTTAGGAGTGTTGTGATGCGACGACCGCCTACGCGCATCAATTTTGACTCAGTTTTTTGAGAGGTTTACGGGACTGAAAAAGATATTCAGTACCGCATCATGCTAGGACTTGGCCGGCCTGAGCCAGGTTGACCTTGTTTGGCCGGTTGCCAGCTGGCCTTTCTTTGTCAGTCGGGCGTGACAATACGTCCTGTCTAGGAACCGTACTCCGTGCCGCTAACCGTCAATCTACCCATGCAGCTAGATTACTATCCTGGCCGATGGCCCCTAAGCCAACGTGTGAATATGTAAACCAAATTATCCTACCGCTATGTTATGTTTGTAAACAGCTTTTAAAAGATCTGCTATTGACTACGACGAAGCGATGGCGCTCACTTAGTCTTAAACGAAAGCAGGCGAGCAGTTAGAGATTAGCTTTAGATCAACAGGTCTGGAGTTCGATTCCCGCTGCATCCTAAGCCCGATGACTCCCTTTGACTCAGGGCGGCGACTCCATTTGACTCAGGGCGGTGGCTCCCTTTAAGCCCGGGCGTACTCACGCTGACGCTGAGCGTAGCGAAGAACTCCGATGTGGGGCACATGAAGTGCGCCAGGTTCCAGCGCTGAAGCAACGCCGACTGGAACTGGAACGGGATGGAGAAGACGCCGATGAGGATGTCGGCCACCGCCAGGTTACCGATGAAGTAGTTCACCGTGGTGCGCATCCTGCGGAAGGGAATGCTGTTAGGGAACGTGCATGTTGTCAACACTAATCTGCCCGGTGCCCTTAAGTCACGCTATGTTGCTTTTACAGTCACGTATTTTTACTGTCATATTTGTACTACAGCTCCAGATGGCTGCGATGTTGATTTTGCCTTTCTGCCCTTTCGATTTAAACCGCTACACGAAGCTCCTTGCACCGCACGTCATCGAACGGCAATACGTCACGAACTTCCCAAGCGTTTTTCGTCACTTAAGTTCGGATTTCGACTATTTCAAGCTGAAAACGAATTCGTAATTTTCGCAAGCTCTTTCCAGACGACGTCTGGTCTTGGTGCAGCATGAACGTAACATCTTCGTGCATTTTTTGTCAATGTCGTGATTTTTTCTGCGTGCATTGATTGACTACGCCACGCGTGAGTCACACATGCCCACGGCGGACCAAATTTAGCAGCCAAGTCCCCGGCGGATGCGGTCCGGGCAGCAGGCCACCCGACGGCTGGACAATCAGCTCCCAGCCCGCGGCGCATCGCACAGTGTGACCTTTGACCTGCGTGCTCCGTTTAGCCGGGGCAGAGCGGCCACCGGTATAGAGACACGGCTACCCATGCTTTTAGGTTGTTCACTGAGATCTAACGTCAGTAGCTCGGGGTAAATTTGGTGTTAGCGCAATTCAAAAACAGGCAAATATCTTGCACATTCTCTACAAATCGCACCAAAAGAGAACATCTCCATTACAGTAATGCGCATCAAGCCCGTAAAACATATCATGCCGCTAAGAGTTTTTCCAGTCATATGCAGCGGCACAAAAACATGGTCACAAGATCCAGGTAACGTGCCCTCACTTTTGTTATAAATGTCGAAGAAGTGACTTCGACAAACAGCCATGCCGAGATGCATGAAATGCACTGCTGTGAGTACCCATGACCGATTCGAATGCAACATAACTGTTTTCGAGGTTGAAAACGGTGAACGCGGCACCAGCGGCAAAGATGGGGCTGATCTCTGAAAGCGCAAATTTATGATATGGTTGGCGGAGTGGACAGGTCGATCCGACGCAACAGCCAGATACACGTGCGCTAGATGCACGTTACACGTGCGTTGTAAGCTGCCGTCAGGGCTGGTAAAACATGCCGACTTGGTGGATACGGTCGGCGATAAAATTGTACATTTTCACGCAAGCCTTGGTGTCAAAGATGCTTTTGACAGGGCATTTCGGCGACGGCCACGACGACATAACACAGCACGCTGCAAAACTCGACATCAAGTACCCATACATCGATATTATGTCCCCATGGTGATGGATTTCGTCACACGACACCAGCGAGTCTTTCTGTTAAGACTCTTTACCGTGCCCTACGGCACCATGATTTCCTTTTTTAGGTTTTATTCTAGAACGGCGAAAAAAATATCCTATAATTTCTAGCTGATCACTGGACTCGGTGACAGATCGGCGGCAAATCAGCATATCTTCCACGGCGCGTCCGGTCGGCCGATTCGCTGTTTTTACCAGCCGACTCTCAGTGTCCCAAAATGGGCAGTATGAAATGCTGAAAACAATCTAGACATGGGGATTCATAAGGCCGCAAGGGCATGTTTCCATCGTTACGATGCGACTGACTAAGGTGGGCGGTGACTTTCAATGCACTGCAACTTTGCAAGCGCCACTCGCATTACAGGACCATGAACAAATGCTTAGGCTTTAATTTTTGGGTCCAGCGTAATTCGTTGCGGTGCCGTGATTCAGCATCGTGTGCTCAGCGACGATAGGCAGTGATAGTTCAGGGTAAGTCAGCGAGACGATCCGATCCTGGTAGAAATGGATCTGTGATCATTCTCACCGCGTTTTCTATTCACAGCAAAGTCTGTTGACTCACGGTGGCAGTCACAAACGACCAGTATAGTATAGTATAGACCAGTATAGTATAGTATAGACCAGTATACTCCCTCTGAAAAGAACAACGTGGGTTCGACGTTGAAGTCTGATGACCCTTATCTTGAGGGGGAATGACAGGAGCGGATGATTGAAATGCCAACGTATGCTATTTTTGCTCTTGTCCTGATTGACAGTAGTTACCAGTCAACATAGATCTACAAATCAGGGGTGTACCTAGGCTCCTACTCAGTTCAGGGCTCTATCCCTCCCCCTTCAGTTTGCAAAGAAGTGTGTCAGTCTGGAGGCATCCGTATTTTCGGGGTAGATGGCATAGTTTTCCACTGCTCCATCCAATCTTTCTTCAAAACTATGTCCTTGCTTAAAATGCAACTATTTCATCAATGTTTTGTTAGTATTTAAACAACTATTCAAAGTTCAAACTTTTGCTTCTATGAGCCTCAGTTTCTGGAAATTTATCGGGCAGCCAATGATGTATGTAATGAGAAGGCAATGATAGGTGTGGCGTGAGGTGGTGAATCAAATGCAGGCGATGAGGAGAGAGGGTACAGGTTCCAATTACCATACCACCCTTAGCCAGCAGCTTTACTTCAAATGGCGGGGGGTTTATGGTATTGTGGTCCAACCGTCCTAGGAGTTCAGTGAAATATGGGCATGTAATCGTCTCTGTTGTCAATGTTGTCTGCTTGCTGATGATAGCACCCGGACGGTAACAGGAAAACACTGGAATTGAGTCATCCAGCAATGCTCATTCCTATGCATTTGTTTGCACTCGCGAGCATGACAAATGTAATACAAATTTGAAATTAATCATCTGAGCAACATAATGGTGAAAAACAAAGTAGGTTGTATGGTGGTCGTATAGTGACAGGGGCGTCAATTTTATATGCATGATCAGGGAAAAGTAGCAAGCCATGGGTCTCGGTCAATGAATAAAGCTAAAAAAGATACATTTTGTGCTGTGGTTATCTTTTTATACTCTGGTAATCTTCCAGTCCAGAGTGTAGTGTAAAGGGGGAGGAGCACCAGATTGAGGGGGCCCAATACAACATGGGGGTTGGCAGGGCCCGAGAAATTGATTTGAATCGACATTCCTGCATTATACATGACAAGTATCACAGGTACGATTAAATTTCCATGTTAATAAGCGTTCGAAGGGCAGTTTTGGCTTACTGATTGAATTTCTACCCCTGTTTGGATGTTGGTAACGAAATATGTCATTTTGCTGTACCACCTGATTTTTTCATGATCTGAGATGCAGATTTGTACACCAGCGTATATCAAATGAATAAAGAAGGACGATAGCCAACGATTTTAACCCTTACCCTGATTCACTGGTTTTTATAACGTACACTAACTGGGTATGACCCGGTGCCGTTTGAAATTAAGAAAGGTAGAGCCTCGTGGAACAATAAACGATGAATTGTCTTTAACGGGATCTCACGATTCGTAAGAAGTCTTGTTGTTAATGGACCACACCACACCAAGTCCAAGGGCAAATGTTCCTGAAAATCAAACTACTTCAGCTTTGTATGCTCATATGTGCAAACTCATGCAGGGCAGAGACATGTAACATAAAGAGACCTGCTCCTTGTTAATTATTGGGACAATGGTATGCAGCTTTACCTGTATAGAGCCTTTATCTATAAGTTGGAGCTTCATCAATGTAACAGTGTCAGACCTCTGCGCGCAGTCCACGGAATCGTCGCCTGCGGTTCGCCGCCCCCGCCGGTATGGGATCGTCTTGCAGTGCTCGTAAGAAACCCCGGCGCCAATCCGAAACCAGAAACGCTAGGGGCAAGTTTTTCGTGTCAACACACGTGCAAGAGATGTACCACAGGCTGCCAAAAATTTGAGGGCGGCTGCGCAATATGCCGGACTGGTATCCTCAGAAATTCTTAGGAGGGGGGGGAGGGAAGGTTGCATTGGCCCCCTTCCCTGCCGACAAAACCATCATGTTTTTTTCGAAAGAATTGGCAGCTTGATGGATAGTTATTAGAAAATTTCAAGGCAGCATACTTTTTAGGAGACAGCAAAAGGCACCCACCAGGCAACGCATGTGCCAGGGTTAAAGCATGTCTAGAGTAGGGCGAAGAGTTTGATGACGGTTGAGATGGGACTCGAAACGCATGCGTGATTTTCATAAGCGGCCATTGCTTCGAGGAGGCCCGCATATAAGACGTCATTCCCAGTGCTGCCTACCAGTTCGAATTCTGCCATGTAAGGATCCAGCCGCCCTGTTGAGGCCTCTCTTTTGTTCTGTTTCCAGTGGCGAGGAAAGCAAATCCAGCCGTAGATCGACTTTAAACGTGAGGCCCCGGCAGATCCCGAGGGTGGAAGAAGACTGCTGTTGCTATTGTGCTATCCCATAGTTTATGAACGGTGCTGCTGTTGCTTTCCTAGCAACAGCAGCTATCCTGATATTATATGGAAGGCACGGTATAACTGAGCGCTTTGGTTGTGTGCATGATATTGGAAAGTGCGGCGATGGAAGAGGTTTTCGGTGAGAGGATGGTTCTTGACGCCCCTGCGAACGGACTTCATGTCATTTTATTTCGTAAGGTATCGCTTTGCTTTGCTGGCAACAATTTTTCCTGTAGAAATTTGGTCGGCGGCAAAAAGTACAGTCCATCCCCCCCCCCTCCCTGGCTGCCATACTCTTCGCGGATTTTCTCGGGTATGGGCACACAGTTAACAACATAGAGGCTTTCTGCATTGCTCAAGGTGCACAAACACTCTGCACAAGATCGATACTATTATTCAGAAAATTTCAGACAACGCCCTTCTCCATGCGGCATACTGAGAAGCAGCAGTTTTATTATTGATACAACAATTCCAATTTCAATTAAAAGAAAATCGATTGTAACAATTTCCACTCGCCAGGAGGTTGCAAGGCTAGGCTGGACCGCTATTTCCCAATCCCTGCACCTTACGCCCTTCGCGACGTCAAACGTCTGCCACTTCGGTTCCCTGAAAGACTACGTTCGTGATCACCACCTTCAAGCTGACGCCGATGTCGAAAGCCCGCGCGAATTGGTGGAGCAAACTGAAGCCGAGATTACTCTTGCGGGATATCAGCGTTGGTGACAAGTACGTCTAGGTAGATGGTGGCTGAGCGAAGAAGAAGCATATGCTCAGATAAGCCAGAAGAAAAGTGGGTGAAACTTTGACTGTGCTAGCTTAACACAAAACATATAAGTTTTGGCGCGCTGCACCTCACTTATTGAAAGACCCACGTACATTATTCGTGATGCTCCGCAATCTTTTAAAACGACTCACGCCGGAGTGTGCATGCCAACGACGTAATTTTGGATCCCACGCGGGCATTACGTTTCTGTTGGTTCTACGACGCGTCGTTTCGCAGACTTACGAAGCACATGTCGCATACCACCGTTCAGGTCATGACACCGCTCAGGTCAGGTCACGCCACCACTCGGGTCAGGCTATGCCGCATGTCTCACTCAGGTCATGCCACCGTTCAGGTCATGCCGCATACCCTCGCTCACGTCATGCCACCGCTCAGGTCAGGTCATGCCGCATACCATCGCTCAGGTCATGCCATAGCTCAGGTCACTCAAAAAGTGATTTGGCCACCCTGATAGGGAGCCGTAAGGATGGCGTGGGATCTCACAAATGATCACGGTAGGCGTATGGTGGTGAAGCCGTGACGAGAGGAAGAAAGCCAGGAGATGGCTTCTTGTTCGAAAACACGTCGTTTGTCTGCAGATCGCAAGGTCTCAGTTTACCGCGCCACCTCGCGTGACTTTGTTTACCGGGTCCGGCACCCCGTGCCGCACCACTGCACTTGGCTGCAGTGAGCACCAAAGCCAAATTGCCGTGGGTGTAGCTTGCCTTGCGACTGTGACCGCCGGCGGATACCAAGCGACCAAGTTTGGTGCGAGTTGGTTCGAGGAAGTGAGCCCGCCATCGTCGCCGAGCGCCGCGTTACAGCATCGAAATGCCCCTGGCGACCTCAGAAACCGGATCTCTCGGCGCAGCAATAGTTGGTGATATCGGACTCAAATAGAGGCTCAATGGGTCGGGGCCATGCTATTACTTCAACGACCGGTTCTAAACGCCGATGTGTCCAACTAAGAATGAGCGAACCTTTTCGGATATATGGATTACGCAATAAATTGTCCAAGAAGCGTGTGAGGCTCCTGCATCTGCGAATTCTTAATACCTTTGCAATGATAGTACATCTTCGTAACTGCAGCGTCCGAGTTTAGATAACGTGACTCCATCAGAGCATACAAATAGATGCAGGTGCGTTAGTTGCCAGTCGCGCCCTCTTTGATGCGATATTTGTATTTTTATTATTTTGCGATGCATGCTATTACTTTCGCCACTGTCATCGCTATTCCACTCGCCATTTCCACCGGCGAAATAAATCTAACGGATTTGTCCAGCATAGAACATCCGCTTCTGCATCACCCATCAAACGCCACGTGCGCCACGTTTTCCGCCATGGGGTCGCTGGGAGCACGCGCATGTTAATAAAGCAGCCAGGAAGAGCACACGCATGAGGTTTCCAGGACGTCTGGACCGTTCATTACTAGACCATGATTTGCGGTGGCGCGGGAGAAGTAATTGTTACGCGGCATCGCCAATTGAGCTGTGTCTTGGCCGTTTCCTGGCTGTAAGTGATGAGGCCTGCGATGCATTGATGTATGATCCGCCATCTTGTGCTAGTGCGGCTTCTGCTTCGATGGAGGTCTGGCAAGGAAAGTATGAACACGGAAATGGTGCAAGCATGTGCCTGGCTTCCAAGAATGGTTGCTGGTTTCCAGTGGTTCTTCCGAAAAAACAAGGCTCTTGGTTATGGTTCTCAGTTGTTTCCTTAGCGAAATGTGGTCATGAATTATGGTTGTCACTGGTTCGTCTCAGTAAAATAAAACCCTGGATGCTAGTTTGAACTGGTTCTTTCTATGGAAAAACATGTTTCGTTAAAAAAATTGAACCCTGTATCCTGGTTCGCATTTGTGCCTTGGAATTCCGTGGATTCCTCGCTCGCGTTGCCCCTTCCATGGACTTCACAGCTTGGATATCGGTTTGCACTGTTTTCGTAAGTGTAAGCCTCTTGTTCTCAGTCCTTACCCTTTGCAATCATGCATTTCGCGCGGATAACTCAGCCATTTTTCACCCAATAATGGTCGAGCCACCCACCACAGACAAATCAAGCAATCACCAAACCCTCGCAACACAACTAACACATTTTTTCTGTTCGTTTGGGGACGTTACCTATCAGACAGCATCCAGCAGCTGGCGCCATACGCTCACTACTCCTGAACATCAGGGGTGTCCACACATATTTTTTATGAGAGTTGCTGGTTTAATGTGTTCCACATATGCCCCTCTCCTTCCCCTATTGATTCATGCCATGTCGGCCCGCGGCCCAATATTTTTGGTTCAATATGACTAAAACTCGGAGCAGAAACTTGCTTATCCCATCAAATGGTGCCCTTGTTCTTGAATTAGGTGTGAACATAACTGAGTTACCGTCTCGTCAAAAGGCAGTACTGCAAGTGGGGCGCTGAAATATCTCGCATCCTCCGTCTGCCTGAAGTAAAGCTCCGCTCCACCTCTTCCATTAATGTCGCCATGTTGGTGACGTCACCGTCTGTCATGTTGGTGACGTCACTAACTATCATGTTGGTGACGTCACTGCCTGCCACGTGGGTGACGTCCCCACCTGCCACGTTGGAGATATCACGATATGCCATGTTGACAGACGCCTGAGGAGCAGCGTCACCGATCCTGTGACAGATTTAGACTACGTGACTGACTTCGCCGCCGGCGGTTTCTCCAGGTCAGCGGGGTCGCCGTTGTCTGAACTGCAAAATACAGCACTTCTCGCCAGCAACAATGGGTCTTCTGTGGGTCAATGGGCTTCCATGGAGAAGGCTACCGTCAGCGGTCGGTCGGACACGTGAAGAACTGCGATATTCAGCCAGCCTGGCCCCCCCAGCATTAAAAAAAACACACACCGGCACGAAATTAGCCGCACACAACTGGTTTCTTAACGAAGAGGGCCGAAAGCTGCACGCAAAAGCTGGCCGTCGGCGCCGGGCTGGTGTTGTCAGTGAGAACATAATGCCCCTCACGATAGAGGTATGATGGCCCGGGGTCTTCGATGGGGGGGGGGGGCACTGGGATTTTGATGCGGGGCCCGGTTATATGAGCACATATTTGAACACATTATGAGACCGTTATGACCGCAGCAGTCCTTGACGTCAAGGACGATCCACAACACGGGTCGCGTGCCATCCGCGTCAAGCGTATGGCGCGCTGGCGCCTTGCATAGTTGGTAATTAACCCGACCCCGGCCAGGGGCTGAGCCAACCACGCCCGGCCGCGGCCGGGGGGAGGGGGAGGGGGAGTTGATTTTCCCCGGGATCTCCAACTTCCAGACGGCTTATGAGAAAAACGAACACACCGTTTTGAAGGTCTCAACAACTCATGAAGACTGCACCCCATTTTTTACCTTGGTCAAATGTGATGCCATCGCAGGCTACAAAAGGTCAAAGACTTTTTTTCTGATGAATGCAGTTAAAACATATGTTAACGCATGCAGGCGGTTATTGAGAGCACGCAAATGAACGTAAAGGCAGTGGGGAGTTCATTTCGACTATTTCTGTCCCTCACATGGGCCAGGCCAGATTAGGTCGGTTCGAAATTGGTCCACCTCTGGCCTAGAAGAGAGATGCTTTTCTTCACTATGCGCTTTGGACTAAGTTTATCTTATTGGATGCAGCTGTGTGACAAAAGTGTTTCAGACACAAAAAGACCATTCTATGGTGACCTAAAGGTCATGTGAGGTCAACTTCGGCCAAATTTATAGGCCATCTAACTACAAATTTTGAGTGATAACCGGGTCTTTGTGACCAGTACAGTAATTTTGTTTGCTTTTTGGTCAGAAATAGTGCATTGGACATCTACAGGAGCTGAAGTTGTATATCTGTTGTCTGCAGTATACACAGTCCGTCCGAGGCTTGGCAATGTATTTGTAACAAACTGAGAACAGGAATGTTGGTACATGAAATAAGACGCTATCAGCTTCACAAGCACGGTGAGGAGGTGGTTAAACGGGTCGCGCTCATGCACCTAACCACTGCGCTACTGGCAACATAGGTCATTGACCTTGGATGACCTCATACGACCATGCATGGCCAGTTATGGCCCTAAAGTGCATTATGGTCCTGTCTCAACACGTTTTCAGCACAGTGTTCGCATTCTGCGGCCAAAATGTCCAAAAAACTCTATTTGAGCTCCGCATGTGTGCTGCCAAAAGTGCCTATAGCGTTGCTTATGGCTGGGCCATGGGCCTGTGCTCTGTCGTCATATGACGGTTGCGCATGTAAGTCAGTACTCTTTGACTCAAATACAGCACCAAAACTACACAAGAAAATGTACAAATATTTATTATTTACGAAAAATAGCCAGAGTCGACCTGAAATCAAGTCAATGCATCGCGTTTTCCGAAAAAAGTGAAATATACACTGCAGGCACTGTTATCTTCTACTAGTATAATCAGTTGGAACAAGGCAACCGATCCACAAAGAGCTAGGTGTGGTCAAATATTTTAGAGGATGGCTTCCTTGACATGACCTAGGTTACTGATCTTGGTAGATAGAAACATTAAATTCGTGCAACGGATACCACACAGAGAGATAAGCAGATACTGAACACGTCATGTCGCTGCGAACGTTCGTTCTTGAAATGTGTTCGAAAAACGCACAGTGAAGTGGAGTGGAGTGAAGTCAACTCCCCCGGCCGAGCGCGGGTTAGACGACATACGACAGATTCCAGGGGCACTTGGGGATCTGTAATTTTATCGGCAATGCACGTAATGCACATCGTGGTCCCATTATTGCCATCGATGGTGATAACCTTAAAAAAACGAGGCGTAACACAGAACTACTCCTTGCCCAATACAAATCTAAAGAATCGCACCCATGCAACAGATTGCAAGGTGTGATCAAGAACTTCTCTCATCTTTATACGAGTTTATTTGACTTCCTGTTAGGTCACATCTTCTTATAATTTAGTTCATTGTCCTAGCGTAAGTCGAAGCGATCACACGGCAAACACTGAAAGAGCCTGAATTGTAGTTAAGTCACCTGTATCAGCCGGAATTATCAAAAGTCAACCCAAATAGATTTGTAATAGAAGTGCATGGCTTGAAAACAAGTCACATTGTTCGCAAGTACGCCACGACATCGGAATAACATACAGAGCTTCAAGATTGTTGTTCTGGGTGTAGTAGAGCGTAGGACTCTGTCAAGGGAAACAGTGTAAAAACGGTGGAAACGTGAAACCTGGCTGTCCAGTCTGCGGTACATCTGGCTGTTCGGTCTGCGGTACGCCTGGCCGTCCAGTCTGCGGTACACCTGGCCGTCCAGTCTGCGGTGTATCTGGTTGTTCAGTCTGCGGCACACCTGGCTGTTCAGTCTGCGGTGCATCTGGCTGTTCAGTCTACGGTACACCTGGCCGTTCAGTCTGCGGTGTATCTGGTTGTTCAGTCTGCGGTACACCTGTTCGTCCAGTCTGCGGTGTATCTGGCCGTCCAGTCTGCAGTACACATGTCCGTCCAGTCTGCGGTACACCTGGCCGTTCAGCCTGCGGCACATCTGGCTGTTCAGTCTGCGGTACATCTGGTTGTGTGAGCGGCATGTCTGACTGTGAGGAGGCTGGGTCAGTCGTCAAACGCTTCACGCCCCCTTCACGACTGACCTTCGGTGGGGATGAACAGTGTGCTGTGAGGTGGGGCGCTCAGGAGCTGTCATGGCGGAGACGCTTCCTCATACACTACCGCTTAGAGGTCATCATGGACCAGAGCGTTGGACGATGAGCCAGAGCGTTGGACCATGGTCCAGAGAGCAGACGATCGCCAGCTGTTCCCTGAGCTCGCTACGTGATGTTCTGCGTTGCCTTGAGCACAGACGTCTTTGCGGAACGGCTCACGATGTTGATACAAGTGCACCTGCCTTGTCCGGGTGACAGAGAGGATTGCAGGGATGTCGAGGCCGCTGCAAGCAGCTGCCTTGCGCTGTAATGCGTCTCCTTTCGCGAACGCCCCACCAGACGTTGCCAGAACAGGTCTATAATTTGCTTAGTCCATGAAATTTATATTTTTTTCGAGACCGACTGCGGTCGTGAGACACTGGGCGTAATCCACCCTTTAATCTATTCTGTATGCGTAATTCATGGTTTTGTTTTCCGGCCAAGCCCTCTTCAGAGTGTACTGATGCTGGTGGAGGTGCTTGCGCCCCGTTGTTGCGACCACACAGAGGAAGGCAAGCACCAACAGGCAAGTCCGTCTACGTCAAAAACTTTGCGCTGCTTTCCGCCAGTGTGGTCATTGCGTCCCTTCAATGAATCCAGCCATAAGATCAATGCTCTGCTGTTGAGCATTTTTCCTCGTCCAGCCTCCTTGTGTCTTGGGTAGCAGCCATCGCCTAGGATATTTATCAAGGCACAGACATTCTTGTACGGCTCCTCGGTCTGTGCGACAACGCCATCGGCTGACGCAGCACACTTCCAATCGCCGGCAGCGCCATAACAATCAAGGATGCACTCGCCAACACATTGCCAGCTTTTTTATGCGGAGTGCGAACAGATTTCCGCTCGACGCTTCGTTTGCCAGGTCGTGCCTTGTATACCGCATGGGTCTCACTCTCGAGTCAGAAAAATCAGAAAGTTATTCGTCTGGTTCACAATCAACAGGTTTGTAGCACGTGATCGTTGCCATCGCAACTGCAAGCGTCTGGGCGTTATCAGGAACTGGCCGTGTTGATGTCATAGGTAGAACGCAATCAGTCGTCTAGCCGATCGGTTTTGCCAGAACCGGGTAACAAATGGTGTCATAAGACCTAGATGTTGGTTACGGGCGAACCCGCAATGTCCTGTGGTATGCCAATAGACAGCAAACCAATAGGCAACACATCGAAGCAAAAACCAGGACAGTAAAAAAGCTTCATACAGTCATTAACAGACGCCTCAGTTACCAGTCACACTTTCATCGACAAACCACAAAACTCACCTGAGCTCTTCTTGCCCCGATCACGCAAAACACGTCATTTCGTGGTGCGAATGAACAAACCTTATTGATGTCGCCGTCATTTCATATTATAGATAACACACATGCACTTTTGGAGCTTCTGGTGCTGCCGAACTCCAATCAGTTCAAAAAGTAATCAACCCGCGCACACCGTGGCGGTGATCATGCTCCGTTAAGCCAACTGACTCGATTTGCATAGTAAATCAAGTTAATTTTGCACGTTTAGCACACCGACATTTTTCATGGAGACATGTTTTCAGTCATGCAGTAATCTGATTGACCACGAACCTCTTCATGATTGTCATATCTATATCTATATCTATATCTATATATATATATATATATATATATATATATATATATATATACATATATATATATATATATATATATATATATGTCCATGTGGTGAAATGGCGGATGTGGGGCAGTTACAGTAATGTTTTCAGCCTGTTCTAACTTCACAGTTTAAATTTTGAGAGAAGGAATAGAATTTTGAGAATTTTGAATTTTGAGAACAAGAATTTTGCTTTGGTCTGGTTCCAAATTATATAGGGTATTTTATGGCTATTTATGAACGAGCTCAAAAGTTTGGCAACCAAAAAGTCGGCGGAGCGCTGAAAGTCTGCATACAATTATGTTGGAAATTCAAGATCTCACAAACTGCTGCGGTACGATTGCACAAAAAACTCGAGACACCAAGAGAAACTTCGGCAAAGTTCCATAACGGGTCCTAGATCCTACAACATACCTTGAATAAAATCCCAACGGATCCTAGAAGCCAGATGTCCAATACAGAGTTCAGATAACTGATCCTGGCATCAATGTCGGTTGGAGGCGTATGTTTGTTGCGGTGTTTTCACCACTTGCACCGAGTGTACAGTAATCATCTTTTGCACCTGGGAGATTATAGAACTTGCGGTAAGAGGCGGTGACATTGCGTGCACATGGCGGCTGTAGGGAAGCAAGGCATGATGCAACCGCCTCCCGCTAAGCAGAAGTCGCTAACGAAAGAGTGGGAGTCTTTGAGCACGCCATAGCCGTTTTCACAAAATCGTTTGGCTCGGGAACATTGAACTAAGCCTAATGAGTTGAGCATTGGTAGGATAATATACAGATTGGAAGTGATGCTAGGTAAACATTTCTGGCAATACGGGTTTATCAAACTCAGGGTGCCTCTTTGAGTAATGAATAACGGTAAGATAAGATGGTAGTAATAGCCTCATTCCTTGGAGAAAAACCAAGAGAATGTTGAAAAGGGCTATACTACTTTCTCATCTATGTGAAGAATGTTCCTCGCAAATGCACTGAACGACTTACGCAATGAATAATGGGTTAAAATACTTTGAACCAAAGTTTTCGTACATTACATTGTCAACTCTTTTCTTGAAACGTTTCCGACTATGTCGCACCGCAAGCCGTCGTGCAAACGACCAACGTCAGGCGTTTTGGGTATGTATGCATGCAGGCTCCGCTAAGGGCAAGTGTGTGGGTATGCTTCAATATTAAGCAGGAAGGTGGAAATACGAACACCACGTTTTGGGAGCGGGGGACACTGCCGCATTGCTTGCCACTCCCCCTCCCCCTTCCCACATCTCTCATGGCTCTCGTGCCGACTGAAATCTAAAGCCGGAAGTGAAGCTCGGCTGAGCGCTAAGGGCGGCGCTTCTGTAATGCCCGATGACGCCACCGTATGATTATGTTGAGCTCAGCTAAGGCGCACGGAGACGGGCGTGGAGCTAGGAAGGGTGTGACTTATGGCTGCTGGAGGAACGCCGTGAGGGGCACTACTGTAAGCTTTATCGCGAACTTCCATCGGCTCGACAGCAGTGGATGAGCAAACAGGGGACGGTGTACCATGTGTAAATGGAACATGATGAGGTGTTCCCGAGATTGATAGCTATGTTTAGCCGCCAGTGTATATCATACCAGAGTGTGCACGCCCCTTAAATGCATTACATGAGCGCACACGAGCAGAGGCCATCAAGGGCTTGGTCACCATGAGGATGGAGCTGAGCGACTCAAACTCGTCCCAATAGGTACTCAAGCTCACTAATGCGTTTATCGTATGAACCTTAATTATTTTCCCGCCACGCACCTGCAACGGTGTCACTGATGCCAGCAATGGAAAAGGTGGATAACCAAGCACAGGAAGTGTAAGGTAAAGTCACGACAAAATGCTGAGAACTGTTGAGGTAACGTATTTCAATTACTGCTGCATGCCTCCCACGCGTCCTGATCCATGTCAAGCTTCACGCTTTGCGTGCAGTTGAGTGACTCTGCCTTCCCGACCAGGTTTGCGTTTGAAGACTGTCAAACGCGACCAGGCGTGCGACCCAAATACCCCTCCTCAGAGACAGCTACATGGACCTCTGACCTTAAGGTCTCCTGCAGGGGATGCAGGTGGATGAACGTGCTAGACAGTGATTGCCCCAGAGGCTTGGAACATTCCGCGCAGACGTAATAGGCTGCGGTTGTCAGGATTCAGCCCCGGAATGGCTCAGATAAACTTTATTAAGCAGCTGCACGAGTCTCGCAGGCTTAGAATTCCAACACGTCAGACCACGATTTGAAGCACCGATTGAATTCAAGACTACGCATTGAAGTAAACGATTCGTTGAACGGGCCCGAGCGAAACGAGGGCTGCGTTCACGCTCTTCGAAAGCGCAACCAGTTTTTGTATCGCAACGCAAGATAGTACGTAACGATTTGTTCAAGTGTTTTGACTTGCAACTGAGATGTTGGTAATTGTGGACGAGGCGCCGTACCTTTCTCACCCCGGGGTTTATGCCTTATTCCTGCCGCATAGATCGTGGAATTACCTTCCGCTACAAAGTGCGTATGGTGTTTGTGAGCCAGTATCATGTGTAATCAACGTGGAAAAGCAGAACGAACGTTCGCCATACTAGCGCATTTTGTCTAGATGATTATGTTGAGTACCCTAAAGTTGTTGCACACAACTCAGGCCACGGTACGTAACGCAACTCAGAACGTTATTCCTACAGATAAAGCAAACACTACATCCCACCGTGCATGATATGTGCGTGTTGCACATGACCCAGACGGCTGTGATGGCTGCTGCCATTGCTGCACAGGGCAGAGCATAACAATGTGTTACCTGTAACTATCGTCGGAGACCGAGCCCTTCGCGCAGTGCGTAACACGTGACCGATACGCAAACGTCAAATTGCTATGCTGGTGCAGCCTCCGCCGCTGTGCATAACCAAGAGCAGCACATTGCGTGAGGTACACAGCTGCTGTGTGGACAGGTCGACCGTTACCTGCGGCTGGTGCAGATGATCCAGAGCACCAGCCCGTTGCCAGAGCACCAGCCCGTTACCTGCGGCTGGTGCAGATGATCCAGAGCACCAGCCCGTTACCTGCGGCTAGTGCAGATGATCCAGAGCACCAGCCCGTTGCCAGAGCACCAGCCCGTTACCTGCGGCTGGTGCAGATGATCCAGAGCACCAGCCCGTTGCCGAGCACGGCGATCACCGACACTGAGCCGTAGAACACGGAGAGGACGGCGATGATGGCGGTGGGGACTTCGTAGAGCGCGCTCGCCGTGTCGTTCGTCGACAGCTGCTCCGCGGGGTCCTTGAAGCAGACGTCCATGGTGAGGCGAACGCTGGTGCGGATGCGGATGAGGCGTCACGGCACCGTCGTCGCCATAGGTCCGATCAACGTTAAGACAGACTCCCTTCTTGCGGCGCTGGTCCGTCCCGGTGTGACCTGAACGACTCGCGAAGCGCGCGCGGCGAACCAGTTCACAGTTTGTAGTTCACAGTTCACCAGTTCGTGTTCACTGCTCACGCGGCCACAGCCGCGTCCCCACGCTGCCGCCGCTCTCGCGAGAGACTCGCGACTTGCTGACCGGGCTCAAGTCGCGACGACCGGACCCGATTTGTGCCGACACGGCGGCGTCCGTGCCCCGGCCGTCACACCCGTCCCGCTGCTGCCGCGACCCCACCCGGCGACGCGGTCGACCGACTGCCGAGGTCAGCACGGCCGGGCGCGGCGGGACCAGAGACACCGCGCGCTCACTGGACGCAGTCAGGGGCCGACTGGGCCGCGCGCCGGCCGGCCAGCACGGCGCGCCCTCACCGCACGGGCCGCGCAGCCGGCCAGCGCTGCTGGCGCTCGGCGGCGGCGATCAGGCCGTTGGACGCACGGCGGTCAGGGGTTAGGCACGCGGCGGTCAGGGGTCGAACGCACGGCGGTCAGGGGTTAGGCACACGGCGGTCAGGGGTCGAACGCACGGCGGTCAGGGGTTAGGCACGCGGCGGTCAGGGGTCGAACGCATGGCGGTCAGGGGTCGAACGCATGGCGGTCAGCGGCTGGACACATGGCGGTCAGGGTCGGACACGCGGCGGTCAGGGGTTAGACATATGACGGTCGAGGGTCGGACACACGGTCCGCTGGGACGGATGGTCAGCCAACACAGGCCAAGGGAGAGATAACTGAGTCAGGAAAGTAAGGTCAACACCAACGTGAACGGGACAACAACGCCAACGGCAAACGTAAGCTCCGCCGATCCACTCAAGCGACCGCCAGAAGCCGGGCAAAGACTGCGTCTTGAGACCCCGACAGTCAGGACACCGGACAGCTTCATCTGCCATTCTTACGCAGCGGTTCAGACCAGCCCCCCCCCCCCCACGCTCCGCGGAGTCTCAAGCTGCGGCTCATCATGACCCCGTGTCTCCCCGCTCCCGAGGACGTGCTGTCAGCCACTGCCCATGAGTTCGCCCCAATGACTGATCCCCGCCAATCTGCTGGGTCGGCTGCACCAGCTCAGACCAGCGCCGTCAGCTGCGCTCCGGCCTGTTCTCACCCAGCAAGTGCCGATCTTAGCTCAGCGGTGGTAACGCTTACAGCTTGTAACGCATATTAACGCTATTGGTGGATAAGATCTGTGGCTCGGATTACGTAATGCTCCACGTAAACTAGCCTCGTATAATTAGGCGGTCATGACCCTGAAATAATTTACAGCCAGTGTCTCATTTCCTGCTGCATCTTATTCGCTTATTCATTTTGGCTCAAAGCATAGTGGGGGCATGGAGGAGATGACAATGAGCGCGCAGCCCGCTGGCTTTATTTGCCTGTCGGTATCACTGTGCGTGATTGCTGTCCGCCAACCATCCTTAAATCAAGTCGAGTCAAGGCCACCACAAAGTTTCGCCTTCATCTGTTCGACACGACCTGTCATCAACTTCCTGCACTACACACATGTACTCCAAAGCCTATAAGGTTTTGGGTGTCTCTCCGCACGTCGACGTAGTTGCATTTCGATGTGTTTATATACATTTATATGTGCCTACTTATAGCTGCACGCAGTAGCTCCGCACACACGCATACATTCACGAGTGTATACATTTGCATGCATTCATGTACATTTCTCACGTATACATCACATTCCAATTTTGCTACAGAACACTCGCATGCACCAGGGGGCGGTGTGAGGATGTGTTCAGTATTGAGCCCGCAGAACAAAATAACTATCCACGAAAACGTTTCGATGAGCTTCGCATTTACGGGTGTTGTTAAAAAGTTGCCACTTCTTATCTTTGAAATACCCATGCCCATCCCCGCGCCAAATTTGGAAACACACACCCGCCCCGCATAGCAGGTGTCCCCAAATAAGGTCGCATGGTCCCACCATTCTTCTGTTGCGCCTGTGTCTTGGCTAACGTCAAATTACCTTATTCTAACTCCATGTACACTTATTTAGTCTAATCCCATCATAAGGGTCCCCACAAGAATCTACAAGTGTGCAAACACCATTACCATACATTTAAAAAAAATAGCACCAGGAAAAACCGGTGGATTTTATACAATTCAAGATCCGGAATTAGGACTCATTCAAAAAGGCTGGTGGAGAACCAGCACGTGCGATCTCCTTGGTCTCAAGCATATGTAAAATCCTCTTTGTCCGGGGCAAAATCCGTGCGTTGTTAAGTGCATTTGCGAGGAACATTATGCACATAGATAAGACAGTAGTAATAGCCCTATTCCTCGGAGAAAAGCCGGGAGAATAGAGATATAGATGAGTTGATATTTTAGCAACATACCTTCATAGAAACAAATAGCAGAAGTGAAATCAAAGTTTTCTGCCGCCGATCGTACTCGATTTTTCAGTTGTTTTTTTCAGCAGCAGCGTGTCATGGTTTTTACAGGATGCCAAAATTTGGGGAAATAGACAAGGAGCACTTGGCAGCTACTACGATGCAATGTATATCTGACTAATAATTGGGAACCGCGAAAAATACGTGTACATGCAAAGGACTTTAAGTAAACAGGCATCACGCATCACGTTTCCTTCAAGCATACAACCGAGGTCAAGTAAACAGGCATCACACATCACACATCAGTTATGCATACAAACGATTTCAATTAAAAAAGCATCGCGCATCACGCGTCAGGCATCACTTCTACATGTAAATGACTTTAAACCAGCACACAACACACATCAAGGCACATATCACGTTCGCATAATCGGCTATAATGAGCCTTCTAGGTTAACGTTTGGTCGCTGTTTTTTATGATAATTGGCTCATTTATTTTCCTGTCTGCCTGAACGCGTCTTGCCAAATAATGACCACCGTAACATGATTCTCTGTTTTGTCTCCAGCGCCTCGCAGGCGTTCATTATATCTCAAACGAAAAGGGCGTATGGACTCTCCGACATAGACTATGACCCTCCCCTGTGTTCGCACAGTTTACACTTAATTTTTAAACAACGCTTTATGCGCGCAAACCCCTTGAAACCCAGGCATGCGTCAATGGCATCTATTACCACCCGGGCACTTACGCTTTGAGATAAAGCATTTGACCAGAGACCCTTTTAGCTTAATGTCGTTCCTCCGAGCTATGCGTACGCTAAATTTTTATATTAACGATGTGTTTGGCTTTCCAAAGCAAGTGCTAATCTAAGTAAGGTAAGGTTAAGAATCCGCCTTCCAATAGAACGTGTTCCCGCCTCGTATCATCCATCCCCCCGCACGCTCTAGATGTTTTACTTCTTCCACCATTCTACCTAAAAATTTATGAAGAATATCCACTGCCTAACAACAAAGTCAATATTTCGTTATGCTCTTTCTTTCCTTTTCACTACTTGAAAAGTGTATAGAGTCCTATGGAACATATTGCAGATTATGCTGCACTTAGTGGAAGCGGGATGTGCAGATTCGCCGTGGAGATATGCCCAATATTTAAGTACCAGAGTGAAATGCCAGACTACCATACCGGAGTTGGTGGGCTTGATAAAGAGCTCCGTTTCCAACGTTGTGCTGCTGTTTCTCTGTTTCATCGTCACTAGTGTATCTACATATGGGACCCCCTTTCCGCCCCCTATACACTCCATCGTAAATGCTTAATTTGGATGCTGGTTATTCCCTAACTATAAAGGTTTTTGAAGGGAACGCTGTTCACGTGTACATACCCCAGCATAATCATAAACGTTTCTAGCAGAGGCATCTATGATTAACAATTGGCTTTAATAAGAAAATTGGCTTTACTGGGCTCGCGGCCGGGGCCTTCGTTTCAAATTGATCTAAAAACATTATGATCAGAGGATGAGCGCATGGATTCTCCACTGGTATGCCCAATTCATGTCAACAGAAGTCATCTCCGAAAGAAAAACGCATGACCGTGGACACACCGTTCTAAAAAAACGGAGATGTCCTATTTTGATATACCGAAAGCATCGACTGCATGGAAATATTTGTCTACCTTAGCTTCCACGGCAGCGATAGCCTCATTGACTGACATATCGCCATATCATTTGACAAAATCTTCACTGATAGCTTCTAGCTTTCGTTTCGATAAAGGCATGCTATCGAAATATGAACGGATCTATATCTCCACTTTTCTGGTGTTTTCTTTTGTCAAAGAATAAGGCTATTTATGCTGTCTGTCTTATCTAGAGCCAACCAAGATGACTCCAAGCAGTATGAGCATGCAAAAAGCAAGACTGAGGCTTCATTTGCCCGGATCTATATGACGACTTCCCAATCCTTTGTATGTACATAAAAGCAGACCTTTTGTCCTCCAACTTGGCCATCTCAAGTCCAAAAGCAGTAGGCACTCCAAACGAACCCTGTCATCAATTTTACAAAGAAGCACTGCCATATACACTGGAAAATGGGCAACATGTCACATGAACACATGTCTTCTTGGAGAGAATTCACAGAACACTGCCCACAGCCACCACAACAATATTTTCAACTCCATTAGTAGCAGTGGGTGCCTGAACAAGGGTCAAATATGTTTGCCTGCGTCCAGTAACCAGGCTTAGAGTTTAACTGCATATGGCTCTTTTAATGTCGGACTTATACTCAAAATGCATTCAATGCGGGCGTACGCAGCAGAATCCCAACCGGCTTTGGCATCGTGAGGCCCGGTCATGCCACGTGGCAGGTAACAGGAGGTAAGCGAAGAATTCGGTGAGTGACGAGTGCACCACAAATGACCTCACGTCTTGCCCTGGACAGCTGATGACTCATTTAAACGTGACTAGCACATACAAAGTCATCCGTATGCCACGTAATGGTTATCGTGTGGACCCGAGCTCCTTGAACAGCTGACGACATAAACTTGTTTTTGTAAACCACCGTTTGCCGATTTCGTCCTTCGATGCGTTCTTTTTGAAGCTGTGTTATGACGGCTGGGATGGCTAACTAGTTACATAAATTACAGATAGAGTTAAGTTACAGTTATATAAATCACAGGTAAGGTCTGAGCTGCAGAAGACTAAATTGGCTTACTGTTGTGGGTTTCGCAGAATTTTGGAATTTGGAATTTTCTTGGAATTTGGAAAATCTTGGAATTTCGATACAGGACCTTTCTTTCTTTAGAATTAATCCAGACCATGAGTGGCATTTGCTGTTTGAACATGTCCTGTGTAGACGCGTTCATCAGATGTGTCTAGAAACCATCGAGCGTTTGCATGTGACCTGTGTTGTTTGCGACCAGTCATCTACTAGATAAATGGTATACAAAATCCAGGAGTGTACTTTTACAAAATATGCTTCCGGTCGCTGAGCAGAGATATATGCCTTAACTTGTTTCGTTGTTGGGTACTGGAGGTGGAACCCATGAAATGAAAATAGAAACGTACGATAGTGTTTCGTGGGTTTTCTGTTGTTACCAACAATAATTACCTACTCACGATGTATTTTGTTTATAACCTTTTTGTGGCCACGATCACAGTTTTCTCGCGATCCAGACGCGCCTGTTGGCGGTCTGGGCTGTGGACTGGTGCCGCTTCGTCATCCCCCCCCCGCCCCCCCCCCCCCCCACCCCCGGCTCACTGCTCGTCGGCCGCAGCCAACTCAGGTCACTCCACCGTGAATGGTTCACTCGGACGCGCTGCTCTCGTTTGTGAATCGCTGGTAGCACGTTTCTCGCAATGGTGGTTATGACCATTAGCTAATTGCTTGGTCGGAAAGCGAGGCCTAACGTTGTCCACCGATTTCGGCGACCGCTGTCTGCCGATGTCTACCGTTAATGCCTATCGGTGTCAACCGTTGATGTCTACCGATGTGTACCGATGTATACCAATGTGTGCCGATTTGCGCCACTGTGTACCGATGTGTACCGGTATCTACTGTTGATATCTACCGATGTCAGCAAGGTGCGAAGTCGTAGCCCGGTAGTCGAAGCTTAGGTCAAAACCTATGACCCTGATTTTCCTATAGCGCCTAAGAATAATTCGACGTCATCGCCATGAAAGTATTTTATCATCATCACCATCATCGTTATCATCATCTTTATGATGATCATAGCTGTCATTATCATTATTGATTTGGTTGTTGCTGCTGTTGTTGACGCCCAACGCCCAGCGCGGCGGTCTAGCTACCTCGGCCTGTATGGCCAACACAGCACACGCCGTCTCGAGCCAAGAGCGGGGCTGGCGCATCGCGTGCCACAGCCGCCCCGACAGCCAGTGCCCCTGATGAGGCCTTCCGTGCTGGGAGCCGCCTCCGCGCTGAATGTGCTGGGTGCGCCCCCCCCCCCCCCCTCCCCCCTTCTGGAGCCTTCTGAGCGAGGCGTTGGCTCAGACCGCTGCAGCTGTGCTGTCCCTGGAGGCGCGCCTGTGTGAAGTCCACGTCCGGCGCGAGGCCAGATGTTGATGGTTCGCTTGGCTGGAGGTTCCTGGGTCGCAGACGGTGATAGCGACATCTCGTGCCTTGACTAGTGAAGAGCGTGCAAAGACGGGGTCGTGGCGTTCCCGAGGCGAGGCCGGTTGCGGCAGCGGCGGCAGAGTCATGATGCACGGGAGCATTCTGCCCGGCGGCAGCGCAACGGACGGAACTTGGATTAAGCTCTCCCGGGCGGCTGGCACATTGAATGTCCTGGGAAGCGGACGAGGGATGTCAGATGCCGCTAGCGATCGTGCCGTAGAGGCCCGAGAGGGCCCAGCAGGGACCCATCGGTATCATTTGACGTCCAGCTCAGCACCAAAGCCTCCATTAAGCCATTCATCAGCGGGGTTGAAAAATGGGACGTGCCCTCAGTTTAACTGAGCCCAATTTGTTCGACTCCGTGACCGTGTGCTTTCCGTTGCAGTTGGGTTGACTGGGAACGCTCACCGATGGGGCACGTCATGTGTCTACAAATGAATGAGGGCACTCACAGATGGGGCACGTCATGCGCCTACGGGTGACTGGGGGCACCCACGGGTGGGCCACGTCATGCGTCTACAGATTAAGGGCGCACTCGCCAATAGGACACGTCATGCGTCTATGGGTGACTGGAAGCACTCACACATGGGCCACGTCGTGAGTCAAAGGATGAATGAGGGCACTCACAAATGGGGCACGTCATGCGCCTACGAGTGACTGAGGACACTCGCAGATGGGCCGCATCATACGTCTACACCAGTGAATGTCATAGCCAGGAACATTTCAAAGAACACCCCCTACCTGGCACGCGGAAGCATTAACCAAACTCTGGCCCAGGTGCAGGAAATTGGACACAAATCAAAGGTGAAGGGTACGGTTGAGCGAGGTGTGTGATTCACAAACATAAAACAATGAACAACACTGTGGAGAATGAATAAAAAATACAGCGATATTTCCCTTAGTTAAGTCGTAGTCAAATGATCTCAACTAACTGGGGATCGCGCGATCGGGCTGAGTACACTCAGCATTTCGAATAGCTTTTGGAGAACGGATTCAGAATAAACAGTTGACTGTGAGTCGAAGTTGGAATCGATCCCAGCCAAGCGGAGTCAAGGGCAAGTCTGCTCATTATTTTTGTTTTTGCACGTGACCAGCAGCGCATTGCGCCCGACATCCCTTCTCGGAACATAAGCTGCTGCTGCGTTTGAAAAGAAAACTTGACCAACCAGCGACAAACAGTTTCTACATGGTTAAAAGTGGGAGATATGGTAGCCCTGACTGTACTTTCAAAGGCCACTAGACCCATGATATCCAAAGCTATGAGCGTGGTAGTTTGGTGTGACTGGTACGAGCTGCGTTTCGATCCTGCAGTGCTCATAGGGGGCAAATTGTTCGCGATCAAATCAAACAAGTACGCAAAACAATAAGCCAAAAAGAGTCTTGCGTGTTGGTCTCTTCAGACATCAGGCGTGCGATGGGACTTTGATATCAAGTTGGCTGACGGTGTTTTATACTTGTCGGCAGAATGCCAGATTTGAAGTGGCATTTATGTAAACGAACGCGTCTGTTGTTCACCGGCGAACAATTGTCACAAATTCTACTAATGTCATCTCCAGAGTCTCGCAAATGCCCAGCGCACAGCTTCGCCCCCACACCTAGCTCTTTCCACGAAACTTCAACCGAAAGACATCGCTGTTCTTAGGCCAAGCCTCGGAGAAATTAGCGGTGGACAGACCACCGAGCCGCCTGGCTAGCCCACTACAACTACATCGACTAAGCCGTCCAAAGCAAAGGCCGCCGACCGACTAAAAATACAGCCGCAGACTGAAGGGGTGTGGGTGGGGGTACGGCGTCGTCAGCCATGCCAGCTTAGTCTCCAAACCGCAGAGGCGCAGCTGTTCTCAGACCGTTCCCGGTACATTCTCATGGCGTCGGCTGTCGGACGTGGTCGTACCAGGTGGCTCAGACGGTTTGCGACACGTGCTGGACAGGGCTCGAGTGAAATTACACCGCTTGGCTGCATCGCGACGGAGAATGGCAGGCCCTGTTGGGAACCAGTTTAAAGGTAAGTCGCATCCATAGCGTCGGAACCGGTCCATCAGCCTTCTAGCAAAGCCATTGCATGGATGACCCTGGGCTTGTGACATGGCTTATGATGCAATACCATCAACGATAGCAGACTTAATGTAAGCACAGATACGAGGAGGGCTTGCCGGAACCCTGCTATTTTGTCCATTTTGTCGGGATTTCGGATCGCACCCACACAGCTCTAACATCCAATCACGGGCGTAATTCCACAAAATTACTCGGAAGGACTGAACAGTGAAGAATGACACAGCCTACCCACAAAATGTGCCAATAAATAGGTTTTTCCCCAAATTTGGTCCTCGACCTTCCCAAAGCTGGGGGGGGGGGGGAGGGGCTGAAGTGCTCCCCCCAGCTGAAAAGGAAATTACAGCCCTGCATCCAATGATACAATCGACGCAGTACCGTAATCCAAGTCGCAAAGCTCAACCATCGAACGCTTGTGCAACGCACACGCTCACAGACATATTGATTCAAGGGCCATGTGTGCGTGCTCTTTATATCAGGTCACTGTGGCGACTGCACGGACCGCCGACAGCGTGACCTGTCATATGACCAGTGTTCCAGGCACGTGTCAAGACAGCCCGGCCGTCCGGCTCCGCGTGGCAGTCTGAAACATCGGCCGGGCTACACTGGCCCGTCTTGGTCTCGGTTACGACTCGACTTTGTTGCTTGTTTGCTGGCTCGTTTTGGTCTTGGTGACGGCCCGGTTTGGATGCTTGGTTACTGGCTCATCTTCATCTCGGTTACGGATCGAATTGGTTGCTTGGTTACTAGCCCGTCTTGGTCTTGGTTGTGACCCGACTTGGATGCTCAGTTACTGGCCCATTTTGGTCTTCATGGCCCGACTAGGTTACTTGGTTACTGGCCCGTCTTGGTCTTAGTAAAGGCTCGACTTGGTTACTTGGTCACCGTCTTTGGTTACGTCTTGGTTATGTCGCGCTCTTAGTGGAGGCAAGGCCTTCACAAGTTGGGCAAACGCGCAGGTATCTACACGGGATGGGAAAAATTTGGGAACACTTTGGGAGGCGTTCAAGTATGCGTAGGTACGCATGCGCAGTGATGATTCAAAGAATGTCTGGTAGATACTTCAACGGATGTCAGGCGAAATCGATGGCCGCTGTCTGACACGCTTATCTGCATTCAGGTGCCTTGAGCTTATCGCAGACAAAATGTCAAAGTTAGGCGCAAGGCTTTATTATTGTACTCTATGGATTAAAATTACAACCCAAGAAGGTGGTCCATAGGTGGCCGCGGGGTGAGGTGTAACTGGCGGGTGGGGCTGTACCATACACAGCCACTCCTTCATCCTCCTTCTTCCTCAATCCACGCTCCTCACAACACCCCGCTTGTCCGGGCAGGCTGCATGCGCCAGCCACGAGCGGGCCGAAGGGGCCCCTGGTGGGGTCCCCATCCAAGCACCAAGCGCACACCCCGCAGAGAGGTCTACACGCGGGCAGAGCCTCGGCGGTTGGATCTCCGGGCGTCACGTTATCTAGTCACCTCACGTTACCCGCCTCACATTATCAGTTATATGTGGTCTCATAGCCCTGATATGATCCATACTGGTTGAAAGTTCTCTTACAAAAAAATCAAAATAGAGTGCACACGGATGTGGCTCAGCTTCCGCACCAACCATAGCGGACCAATTAAGCACAGAATATCCTACCGCCACCACCTTTATCGCGGGCTTGACGTTGCTTGCATAGGCATGTACGCTGACCGGGTGTATTTTACACATTATTCCTAGAACCGGGATTTCATTTGTTTGTAATGACCTTTGGGCTGAATTAGATTCGAGTGCATCGATTAATTTTCATAAGAGGCCGTGCTCTGGCCGAATCCTTGCAGCTTAGCAATGCTGTATCGTCCTAAATGGTTAGGAAAGGTGAGCCTTATGGAAATGTTTTGCATTTGTATGGGCTTTGAACAAAGACAGCAGTGTTAAGGATAATTCAGTGCAGTTCACAGTGACACCCTTTTTAGATTCTAATATCCCTTATTTCTAAGTCCGACGTACGCAAATTCTTACAGAATATTTCGTTCAGGTGATTTCCAGGTCACCATGCATGACGTCATAGAAACGCCATGCGAATGTTGCCACTTCATTGGCCATGTAGTGCCCAAGGTCAGTGCAAATATGACCGTTGAATCATTTGTGTCTAGTATGCCTTGGCACGATTTCTGATATTATCAGGCTTCAGTTGGCTCTTGACTGATGTACCCCGCTTAGCACAGAAGTAAAAAACCTTACACTTGTCTCCCACAAAACATAGATGGTCTCACATGTCCCCTTCGCTCTCGCTCTCATTCGTCGTTTTTTTCCAAAAAAGAAGGGGTAAACTGAAATTAAAGCAAATGCCATGATAAACGACAAAGATAGGTTACGCATATTTGCGTCACAACATATCATAAACCCCCAAAACTCGTTAACAGTGAATATAAGCAACCCGAAAACGCAAGAGCAATGACGACAAATATTTCTGCTGGCAAGACAAGCTGAGTGAACGAACACAAACTGGACGCTAAACAAAGCAGATGAAACCGAAGAAACATTGTTTATAGTCCGCCGGAACTCTGACGTTAAAATCGATCGCCTGAGCGTCCTCGATTATTCGTGCGTTTTTCGAGCCCGCTATAATTTTCCCGTGGAAGATGTCGCTCCGTGATGCGGACCGTCACCAGCGGACCGTCACGTGATGGCCAGCCTGAGTGATTAGTGAACCTGAGCTCCTTGCCGGCTCCGCAAATTTCCAAACTCGTAATGGCTGAGACGTCTCGCCGGCTTCGCTGCGACGATCACTGGGAGTCTAGGTGGCCAGTTGGTCGCTTTGGTTGCTTTTGTCGCACGGCTGACGATGCATGGCGAACCGTATAACGTTGGTTATAACCTGGTTTATATTTATATAACCTGGTTTAGCCAGGCTTCTTAGTGGTGTACCATTCACCAGGGTGGGGGAGGCTTGACCCAACCACGTGCTTATCTCAAGAGCGGCCGGGCTGAAGGCAACTTTCCGAACGGTACTTGATAGTGCCGTGATGTGCTGTCTCAGAGCACACGACGAACGTAAGGTGGCCCCCGCCGCCCGTCATAGCGCCACCGAGGCAGAATTGAGCTCCGCCGCTGAGCCGGTCCGGGACCTGCTGCGCACGGGCAATAGGCGCTCCACTCATTGCTGTAGATGAATGTTTCTTATTTGGTGCAGTTCTTCGCCACAACCTAATAAAAAATGTCGCATGCTAGGGCCAAAGATTTTGAGCGTACTTTTATCAACATTTTTGTTATTTGACATGCCAAGATTTCAACGCGCGCGTTGACGTTGAAATATCGAAACAACACAATCACAAGGCTTTTGAACGGCGAACTAATTATCTCATATTTTCCATGTACACATATCAAATATGTTTTTGCGTTCCGTTTCTAAGTCAATATGTCTACGGCTATGACCTTTCGCGACAAATCGGCAAATATGACGTCACGCTGACTTAACTCACACTTGATCTCTTACAGGTACATGGCTGGTCAATTTTGCATCGATATCTCATGGCTTTTTTAAAATATCGCACATATTCTACAAGAGGGCAGGTTCACTCGCCCACCCCCCCCCCCCCCCCTCCCCCCCCCCCTCCCTCCCCTGTCGATGTCAGGCTGATGCACCTAAGCGGACGCAAACCAGATACCATGGAAGGTGTTTATGGCTCACGACACCAGGACAGTGGCCTTGAAAGTCGGCAGTCGCTCAGGAATGTGTCAGGACTCATTTGCCCAGGCAGTGATCCCTGAAAATGGGTGGCGCTAAAGCGTCCCACCGGTACTCAACCGTCGTTGGCGTGGGATGCTCCAAGCACAGCGTGAAAATACTGACGACGTGGAGATGCTGACGACGGGAAGATTCTGATGACGTGATGATGCTGAAGACGTGAAGATTCTGACGATGAGAATGCTCACAATCTGACGCCACGACGAGTAGGATGGCCTAGTAGTGACCATTGATGGTGGAGCCGTGAGGCAACCGCAGTAGGTGCATATATTAGAGTTGGCAGCAAATACGCGAGCTAGATTCCCGCTGTCCGCCGTGAAAAAGGGCTCCGCGTGAACAGGACTAGGACGTGGGTGGGCAGACGCTAAGCCGACGAGCTATTCCTGCATCGCGTGTTTGCTGCTTTTGAATCGCAGGAGTTGATCTCGAAAGTGAATGCCGCAACTACGCGGCAACCGAGCGCAGGAGTTAATTGTGCGAGCGGCACTAAGGTGAAACTGCGAATGGTTTATTAAACCAGTTATGGTGTGTTAGCTGAGACAGTGATAAATGAGTGATCATGCTTATGAGCGGTTCAAAGTCCAACTTGGGCCCATCCCCGCCTTTTCAGGGTTTGGACCCAGTTCCCAGTTTCAATTTTTAGCGGCTTTCCCAGTCCCAGTTGGGGCCCAGTTCAGGACCCTTGACCCTAGACCCTAGAGTCTTGCACTTCGCGAGTCATAACGTTATTGGTTAAGTTCTTCAAAACTTTTCCTTACAGGCAATATTGACGTTTAGCTTAATTGTGTTTTCGCTAGTTAGCATTCTTTGTGCGATTTCGTGTCTAACCTAGACTTACATTTATTACTCCGGTACTCATCAAAGGTATGCGTGATATGGCTCGAGCTCAATACGCACAAACTACATTATATCTCCCTCTCAGTGATACCTACTGGCATAATGTGAAGAATATTTATATATATATATATATATATATATATATATATGTGTGTGTGTGTGTGTGTGTGTGCGTGCGTGCGTGCGTGCGTGCGTGCGTGCGTGCGTGCGTGCGCGCGTGCGCGCGTGCGTGTGTGCGTGCGTGCGTGCGTGCGCGCGTGCGTGCGCGCGTGTGTGTGTAGCACGAGCTTTGTTCCGATGATACACCTGGGTGTTTGAAGAAAAAGGAAAAAAACTTCACCGTCACCGCGGAATATTAATTGGCTCAAGGGTATCATTGTGAGAGTAAGCTCAAACACTGCGTTGTATCAAAACCCATTGCTGTAAACCAAAAGTATATATCAGCACTCTGTACAACAACAAAAAACGTGGTGCAGAGGTGCGATTTTACTGAACCCCCACAGGGGATTGTTAGGGCGTAATTTGTCTGGCTCAGCATACCGGCTGCCTTGCCAGGTCTCTGGGTCCGCGTGCCGCGGTCTGGTAAGCACCAACTGGAGGCTGTCCGGCCCATGTGCTCGGATCTGTGATAACGCGCCAGGGACGCGCAACAGATTGTGTTAAAAGGATCCATAGTTGAGGGGCAGCACACGTTGCCACTTCACGGGTGAGTCTGCATAATCCTGCACATCAAAAGCAAAGAAGATCACGCGCCAGTCAAGGGATGTTTTTTAATCTTTTTGAGAACTGTCTAGGTTAAAACAATGAGTCGTCGTGACTTGAAATCCTATCACGTAATTGCCGGTCACTTGGGTACGGCTTATACTAAGCAGCCACTTGTACAAATTTAGACGAAACACCTGCTCTGCTCAGTTAACATGTCTTGTGTCGAACTGATTGCAATTGAATATCATTGAAAACCACTTCAAGCTGCCGGCAATTTTCTCCCAGACAATATCACGTTCATTCTATTTTTTCAACATGCATCTGCGCGTTTTGTAAAAACGTTGAGACATTTATTTGAGTGATTGGAGACCCGATGGACGCCGGGGTGCGCCATTCTTACAGGTCGTCTTGATGGCTGTTACCCTGCATGTCACATACTCTGGTAAGTAGCTCTAGCAATTGTGGGGATCAGCATAAGCCTTGGTCATAAGCACTATTCAGTGCTGTAAGCCCAGCAAAACTCAAAAGGGCTTGTGGCCGAAACGTCTGCTGATTCCCGTGCTCTTATTAGAGCTACTTACCACTCTATACGGCATACTGACCAACGGCCAGCAAGAAAACGTGTCCTTGATTCATTTCCCACTGTATTGTAACAGTAATCAGCGACGTTGGGCGCGCCTTCTTTTGTAAGTGATATCATACACCAAGTTATCAGTCCAGCCATCTTAAAGCTTCAATAACCGAACGAAGGAAATGTAAAATCAAAAGAAGTATCAGTAGCAAACAGGGCGAAATGATATTTGGCTGCCGCTTAACAAAACAGCAAATAATGCTGTTACAGTTCACCAGTCGGCTGCGGCACCTTTAAACAAGGGCTTTTACCTTTTCGCATGCATATCTAGGTAGAAAACGTGCGCCACATCATCATCGTGACTAGGGACTGATCTACGCCGACAGGCGGCGCTGACATCTGCACCGTTCACGGCAAACGCGTTAATAACATTACTACCTGGACATTCCTTTTGATTGAATGTTTGGTCCACTCGAAAAATTCCTTACTCGCCTACTTCATTGAGACTTGCCTGACTGGCTCATACGATATTCGGTTGTCATTTCGTGTCTATCGGTTCTTAAGCGGGTTGCTTTTTAGGCTTCAATATCTGGGCGAATGATGGGATTTATGCACGCAACGTCTCGGAGGGGGAGGGAGGCAGGCGCTTAAGTTGCACCCGAATTGCGGTAGCGCTTTCTGTTTGCAGAGTTTTGACTGGAAAGTCAAAGCAAGAAGAGTAAAAATAACAATCATCCCCTTGCTCTGTTTGTTGGGTTGAATGCTATTGAAAAGCTATCTCGTACCATAGTCTTCCTAGTTTGAGACAAAAATAAGGCTACTTTTCTTTGGTCTTACCCATTAACTTCACCCACTTACCTCTACCGCAAAATTTCCCTGATATCACTCAAGCGCCGTGACTCCTAGAAAAACACCCACGTCACTTTACGGTGTAACACATCTCAACCCTATTCCGAAGTTACATTGTCCTGGTTTCTCGCAAATACGTCATATACGCGAGCCAGTGCACGTGGCTAATGGCGTAAGGCGCTTTCTCCAACTAATAGATATGTACCTAATTGGCACAGCTTCCTGCAGCACATCCTCTTTCGTTCATTGCGTGCTAGCAGTCGAAAATCCCCGTATAGCATCCGGGAACAGTGGCGGCACCCCACATCGCTCAAAATCGATCTCCCACGCCGCGGAGAGGCGAACATGAGTGCCGGCGCAGAGGAAGAACTCCCGTCGACGTCACACCTGCGCCCGCCAATCAGATCACCGGACGCTGAGTCACGTGCTGCCGTGTTCGGAGGATGTTGTCTCAGCTCTCCGCGGTCGGTGGGCGGCACGTCGGCTCCCTTGATCTCGAATAGACATCAGCCTCGTGGCTAGCTGGCCTAGAGTGTCTATTTTTGGACGCCCGAGCTGGGCTCAGCGGGCCTAAATCCGCGCGCCTGGTCGGCCGCTGATAGAAAACGATGCTGTCATCGGCTGATTAATTGAGCGCGCATGGGCCTGCAGAGTTGAGACTTGAACATGCGGTGCCGAAGCGAGCTGGACTCGCTCGCGCTGGATCCTGCAACACGGAGGAGCTTTTGACACTGCTGTGCCGCAGCGGGTTATTGGAAATGTCGGCAGAATGTTCGAATTCGCGGTAGTTGTGGTTCCATTCAGCCTGTTGCCTTTTTAACGTACACCCCAAGGTATGAGATCAGTGTGTTCGGCTTTTGTACTTCCAACAACGTATCCTGTTAACGAGGGATATACGGGAGCATACCTTAGCACGTCTGCAGGCAGCGCATTGCAGTCATGCTGGGAGCTGACGAGGTGCTACTTCCGTTTGCCGCGACAATTGCATTGCATCAGCACATTTCCTTTCGCGCCTTTCTCTTGAATAATTCTTCCACACCGCATTGGTCCAAGCTACACCGCCCCAAGCCGGCAGCGGATGTCATAAGAATGGCATTCTTGTCATGGTTTGTATACGCCTGAGTGAGTTGCAATGGCTTGGTGTGTCTGTTCTTTAGAGTGCGAACTGCGTTCATCTTGATAAATTGTTCTGTAAAGATCGGTGGCTTATCCATGGCACGAAACGTCTCGCCTCGACCCGATAACATCTGCTTACTGGTCCCTGGCTATGAACCATCAGTAATATACATACTCTGCATCTTTACAGCGCTTTGAATGCAGCGCGAGAAATATAAATAAAGGTAAAATGAAATTTTTGACTCGAGTTGACCATTTTTGCGCAATGACTAAGGGTCCGGTGTGCTTGCCATACCGCGCATTCGCAAGCAAGTCTCCGTCCCTGCCCCAACAAGAGGAGAGCTTGGGCTGCGCCCATGTACATCTCCCAGTTGTATCGATGGGGACTTGTCGCCGGACCCACATGCCGACTGTGCGCGCAAAGTGTGAGTAACGCAACGAAGTTTGAATTTTGAATAGTAAATAGCGCGGATGTAAGCAAAGTCACGCCCTCAGTGCATTCCACAAGGCGTGAAAGCGATAAATATCGTCAAACAGAAACTCGCAATGACAAAACAGCGCGTTGTGAAGCCTAATAAATCGAGTTCCTTTTCCTAAATAACCACTATTCAGAAAGGAAATGAAAGAGATAGAGCAGGGGAGCTTAGTCACAACGTTGACACGATAGTAAAAGTAGCCTTATTTCTCGAAGAGAAAAAAAACGCTTACACCTTAAACACCATACCCATGTTGGTGCATGGGTATGGTGTTTGGTATGGTGCATGGTATGGTCATACCCATGCACCAGCATGTCATACCCATGCTGGTGCATGGGTATGACAAGTCCAAGGCATGTCTAAATACTAACACCTCAATCACACATGTATAAACACACACGTCTCAATCCTTGCACCGCACTTCCTCACCGCTTTGCACTTGTCGCCGGATGCAGAAACCTTTATCTCTGCAAAGCGTGGTAAACATAAAGTGACATGTCTCCGCCGTAAATAAAGTGTCTGTGCCACTGCTCCTGACAACCATGCAATGCAATTCATCATCGCAAAACTGCACAGCCCTTACGTTGATGGATCAGCCGCGCCTTGCAGTGTTTGGCGCTGTCCGCACGGGTGGTAAAACTTGCTGACTTGGTGGATAAGGTCGTTGAGAAATGTGCCTATTTTTGCAACGCTTGGTGCCGAATATGCTTTTGGCCGACAGGTTTGGTGATGGCCGCGACAAGCCATTATATCGCGCATTCCACAAACTTGCATAGGTTTCAATGGTAGTACTTTTCATCGCACCACACCAGCAAGCCTCTCCGAAAACGCACCTTGTCTTAACTTATAGCCCCATGGGATCTTTCTTAGTCTCCACCTCAGCCCGGCGACAAAAATATCCTACGATTTCTACATAAGCTATTCAGTGCATTAGCGAGAAGCATCATTCATATAGATAAGGCAGTAGTATTAGCCAAGTCCCTCGGAAACATCAGGAGAATGGAAATATTGTTGGGTTGGTGTTTCGACAACATCCCGGGACGCCGGGCAGGCTTTTGTTTCACTATAGCGGTCACAAGTCTTTGGATGTTTGTGTGACAAGTTTCTGAGTGTGAGTTTCTGAATGTTTTGTTTTGAATGTACGGGGAAGTACCTGCCCAATAATGTCAGGTTGTTTATGTTTTATGTTCGTCAGCAGCAGCAAAAAGACAGCACTTTGTGCATCCTTCGTTATGTTTTCAGTGTGTTCCATCCCTAAGCTTTTTACACTTTATCAGTCAATATCTTCAGTGAGGCTCCTGTCTTGAGTCCACCGTTCAGTTTTGTGCTTTTTCTAGCCATTGTTTGTCTTGTGTTGTAATGCGCATGCCAGAAAAAATGCTACAGTAGTCAAAATATGTTATGTAGGTTTTGTATATGCTACGGAGTGTGCTGCGATGTATGTACTCAGCCATTTGGTAAGATGGGTTCAGGGCTATCCTAACCATTTTCTGATGCTGCGTATGCCTTAATGCGATATTTCAGCCATGTGGATAGAGTAAGTCTAGGTGTTGGCTTTTTGGTGCTAGGTGTGAATGCGTTGGCCTGAAGATAGCCGTCTTCCACCCGCGACCTTAAAGAGAATGTTCCGCATCTGAAGATATTAAAACAATGATCAGATACGATGAAACAACCTCACTTTTAACCGTTGATTTACTTACTAGGTGGCCGATGCTGATAAACGTAGCCCAGTTCTCTGGTAAATATGCTCCTTAATGTGGCGTGGCTTGATTACGTAATTGTACTTTGCACAGCATTCTTTGAGAGCCAGTTGACGGTCGTTATATCTGGAAATCGCTCCCACGAACGCCAGATGTGAGCGCTTCTATCACTATATTTATATTGGGCTTCATCGCCGCACGGCTTTGGACTGGCAGGACTTAAATGACGTTACTATGATTTCACGAATGCCAAGGTAACTTTGACATACTCTTTTCGATATACCTTTCCCCATTTTCGCAGTTGCGTGGCTCGTAAACAGGGATTTGGCCTTAAGAAGCATAGGATTGTGAACAGCACCGAAAGGTCCCCAAGGTGGCTATTTTAGCTCAGAACCACATGTAAATTCTGTACACTCCCCTTGAAGTTCTGTTTTTCAGCCATGCTCTTAGCCAGAACAGAGTATCACCGGACAAGAAGCCGCCCTCCCATTCTTAAAGAAGTGTTGTAGTGCCAAGCTTTGTCAAGGTATTGATAAATGTCGAAGAACACAGCAGTCACGGTATGCGCTCCGTCCAGTAGCCTGCATAGATTGCCAGTGACGTACATTGTTGGTGGCTGAGTACTGTGACTCAGATGGTATCCACTCCGCCTGTCAGATAAGAGCTTGTTAGCTGTGATGTGCGAGGAGATGGTAGTGAATGCAAGTTGTTCAAGAATTTTTAACAAACATGACAGAAGACGTATGGGGTGTTGTCGACGAGAACCTTATGGGAATCTGCTTTTTCAAAGACGGATGTTACAAACTTCCAGGATCTTGAAAAAAATAAAGAAAAAACTGAGTTTTTTGACAATCTCTTGAAGGCTCAGGTATCAAAATAGCCGTAAATTTAATTCCTTTTGTTGGAATGTGACCGAGGGTAGAATATTAGCGAATGTTGAAAGAATTTAATACATTTGGGACTTGATGGACTGTAACTCGGATCTGTTGCATTACTGGGTTAGGACTGCTGTTGACTGGGGCGTCTTACAGAGCTCTTGAGTCTCAAAGTTCTTGATTATTTATGTTCCATTTTACATGAGCCCTATTACTTCCATCAGTGCAGGCGTTTGTGTTGCAATGAAGGTGCCTGTGTGCAAAAACGTTTCCCGTTCCAGATTGGCATGCGTTAATGTTTCCCGCGTCATCCATGCATAGCACCAATGTGCTGGCATAGGCCTGACACTGTATCCCTCTGCATTATCTTCAACGGAATCTAAACACGCCTCTGGTATCACAGGTATTAATTGCTTGTGCATATAGTGAGTCAAGGGCAAAGCCTTGTGTCTAAATGCTGAGTTGCTTTGCTTCTATACCTACACTGGTGGCTCTTAAAGCACGTTAGACTGTTGAGCAACACCCCCTTTTTAGCCCCGAACTGTATCCAACACTATATTTGCCTTATTGCACAAACCTGCTCGTACTGCAGCTGTCATGGCGATGTGAATTACTGTTCTTCGCCGGCAGTATCAGTAGCTTGCTCCTGTGGACGCAATACAGTGCTTATACTCCCTGGGGGATCACATCTTGGCATCGAGAAAATTCCCTGGAGGCCGCTCCATACCGGGCCCAGGAACCACTCATGATCATGGTGCGTTCCGGAATTTTATGACAATAATCAACATAAATGGCCAGGAAAATCCGGCAAATTTCAGATATCTTTTTCACACCGCTCCGGAAAAAAATCGGACAAAGTTGGAGAGGTGGGTTTGTTTGTCAAAAATAATGTAAAAACTTGTTTTCACTGTCATCTCCTTCACCATCGCAGCCAACAAACTCTTATCTGACCTCTACCCCCGCCCCCCCCCCCCCCCCCCCCCGCCCCAATCCCGCCAGACAAAATGTTTAAGAAAATTGTATCGCGTGAACTTGGTCCTGTTAAGAAAACTGGCCAAAAGCTGTCCGCTAGGACCTGGTGTCTTGCCGGAGATGTCACGTTTCGGAAGCCACGTGTGCGGGGCACAGTACTTCTTCAAGCAAATTGCGTTTACTCGTCCGAAGGCTGTATCAATATTATGGTTACAAATAACAAGGGAGGCATTAAGCTCCTCTTTTTGGACATCATCACACAAAAGACGCTAACAAAACACGATATTCCAAATGGTGCACGTTGGTGGCTTTTCGTTCAGACTACCTTCTGAAGCCATAACTTGTTGCGTGTATCTGAACCAACCAACCAAGTCGTGTCCGTCAGTTCAACGGACCACTCTGCCTCCTCCTTTTTGCTAGACAGGAATGCAAAGGGTTTTACGTGCCGCACAATGTTGCAGCGCAGCCGCCCGGGCCTCGGTGGACCCCGTTGGCCAGCTGCCAGCTGACCTTTCCATTTCAATCGGGCCGAGCTGTGCGCCCGCTCGAGGACTCGTACCCATTTCCGCTGGGCCATGGATTGAACATTTTTCCGCCAGAATATGTAAGCGGTTTTCGAGCGATCAAAGTGATTATGGATCGAGCGACAAAACCAAGCCTTGCTGATGTTAATACTGCTTGCTTGGCGCAAACTGGCATTTCGTGAGCGCTTCTAACGTGGATTAACGAAAATGTACCACGTATAGAGACCTATGGCTCATTTTTTTCTACCGCTCACCTTAAGCAAGCGACTCTCATCTGTTCGAATGTGTAGTGTGAACCTCACTCCCCAGCGCCCTGGGTCGCCTCGCGTTTTGGAACCTCGCCACCCATCACAAGCCAGACATCACACAACTCGTGCGACTGCACTTAGCAAACACCAAAACACACATGCATCAAACAAATGGTGCGTCAGCCACCAAGAACGTTGCGCCCACAGAGTTCGGCCTGAGGTCTTTACCCGATCACAAGCTGCCGACGACCTTGTCTGCTCGTCTGGCTGTTTGTTCACGCTCCACTTGCAAAAGGACACCCACCGAGTCCAACCCAAACGTTTTCAGTGAAAACAAATAGGTTGGCCGGGTGGCGCCAACAGTATCTCTCGGGGCGATCTTGGCAACAGCTTGTGCGCGGTGAGCCCAGGTGTCGGCGTCCTTTGGCTAATTGACGCCACGAGGCGGGGGGCGGGGACGGGTCACTGGGACCTTCCAGGAAGAAGCCCAAAGGAAGTCCTTCGTCATTCATACGGGACTCTTATGTGGCTTTCCGTGAAGGGCAAATTATAATCGGGTGTAAGATAAGATGATACATAAGTGCATGTTGACAATAATTGCTTCGCTTGCAAGCCAAATGCCTACCGACGGGGTGGTCTAAGAGCAGCGAAAGATATATTTCTGAGCTGTATGGAATGTGTTTACACCAGATGTCTTCTTCGTAATTTTTCCCTGTCCACTGCTCACAACAGTGTTGTTGACCGAGTTGTGGATTCAAACATTTTTGAAAGCATACTGGTTAGCAGAAGAGCTCAGGATGTCCTTACAAGCTTGCTCAGATAACCTTTCTTTGGTGTTTTCATGCTGATGTCATGCCACAAGTTTTGTAAATTCTCAAATGTCCTTCGTAGAAATTTTCCGGTGTAGACCCATTGCCGAAGAAGGCATTCTCAACATGGTGTAAAACAATTGCGGGCTTAAAGCACCTGATTGGCCTTCGACAAAATCGACAGTTTATCGCTGAACAAAGCTAAAAATTTACACAGATCTGATAACTACTGGATTTCAAAGAGACCAATTGGTTAAGAGACAGACGAATTTCTGAGACAGTCTAAATGCTGTTGGAGAGCTTGCTTTCTTTGCTGAAATGTCGAGCCTGTTTGGTGAACTCTCGCCCTGTTTTTCCGTTTGCCATAACGCGGACTAGGAGGGGGAGAGTTTCAAATGTCCCAACCCCTGTGTCGTTTACAAACCAAGAAATATCGAGCCTCGCGGAAAGAACAGGAGCTTGGTCTCCAGCAGATGTCGCGACTGACAATGTCCAAATGTTACTAGTGCAATCATTGACCCCACTATGCCAGGCAAAAGGTCCCATTTTTCATGAAAATGTAACTTTCTCAGATTTAAGTGCTGATATGCACGAGACGACACCTGGCAGTGACACGAAGGGTAAAGCCCACGCCTAAGCCTAAAGAGTCGTGTCCTGTCTGAAGCCACTGGGGGCTATGGCGAACAACAGAGGGGAGCTGTCATATTGTTAAATATGGCGTAAAGGGGTCACACTACACATAATTATGGTGTTACATGAGCTGTTAATGGCTTATGGACTCAATATTAGGCAAATAACGTGCTGTTTAGATGGGAAAATTGTATTTCAATTTTCAAAGTTCCAAAAATTTCCCCAGTTGGATTTGGAAATTAGACGGATGGAGTCTTCTTCGTTTTGTTCTTCGTTGAAATCTTCGAATCGCTTTGGACAGTCGACATCATTATGACGCGTCGCAGATTGGCACCCATCTCAATTAACTCAAAAAAGATACACATCACCTATGCACTGTCACTTTGTTTCTTTTTATTTCAATTGAGTGGGTGAATGCAGCGAAGCTACTAGGAACTTAAATGCTTGTCGTCGGAAGTGAATTAGCTATTTGATCTGAAAAACTTAAAATTTTGGGGCAAAACGTATTTTTGGGCAAGTTTTCGGAGGCACAGCTGGTCAGTCCATAGCCTTTGAATCGGACTTTGGACAAAAACTCCTAGAAAAGAGCACCTCTGCTATCCCGTTGCATAGAAATAGAACAGTTATTAAACGTCCCACACACCCAAGCGTGTGACACTGACTACAATACTGCAGGTTGGTAACTATCACCGTACGAACTGTGAATTCCCAATGCCCGAAAACCAGGAGCTCCGGGTCTTTCTTGCTTACATCAAGGTCTCAGTGACTCTGGCCGAGCTATAGTGACTATGACTTCGGTTAGAAAGTGACTTGCTACGGCACTTCGTTGCTCATTTCGGCGATGAACAAATGTTAACGTGAAAACGTGATGTAAATGTAAACGTGATATATCTGAAATCTGTCCCATAAACCACGTCCCTTGTCGTTGTTTGGGTGCTTAGTCTCCGATGAAAATAACATGCGCAGCTATTTTCATAGCTTGAGGTTCGTGTCATGCTGCTACCAAGGCTGTACTATAACCCGGCAGAGGCGGGGGGGGGGGGGGGGGCTGATAGCCCCACATTCGGTTTTTCCTGAATGGCTTGGTAGCCACCTAATATAAATATGTTGATTATTTCAGTAACTGACGTTGTGCAATTTTTACCATTCCTGAAGTTCTTGTCACATTTTTCTCACTCGGTCGTGACCTATGACCCATTCGTCAAGGTTATGTGGGTCAGGGTTCTTGATAGATCGGCAAGACACTTCATACGCTGGCGAACACTTCAAGCATAACTCCTGCAATGTCATTATCGTGGGTTTGAAGGTCACCTATTGACCTAGCACCAAAGCAACCTGTCATCCTCACATAGCTTAGCCCACGAGCAGCGTGCTTTTTTAATTCGTCGCTCTATATATAGCTGAGTTTAAGTGCAAGGAGAAGGACCTGTCAGCCGCTGCCTCCTCGTTGGGTGAGGATGTAAAAATGGTTTTGTCAGGTGAAGGCTAGGGTTTTTTTTACTGTACATATCAATCCCTCAAGCTCACATATCCAAACACGTAGCGCCCGGCACATACCTGGTTGCATCCGCGGTGCATATATCTGACAATCATGCTAATGATGATTTATCAGTACTAATGCACCAAACGCACCAATCCACCATTTCAGCTCCCGTGTTGTAACAACCTAGAAATAACGCATAGATCGAACAGCAGGCGCGCGCTCAACAGCGGGAATTTTGGCAACAGGAAACACAGGCATCCAGACTTTAGATTTCAGGACAACACTAACCTTCGTCGCAGGATGAACACACAAACACCGTCTTGGAACATGATGCGAGCGATGCTTTTTAGGGAAGTTATGCGTGTAACTGGTTCGCTTGTCGTTGCCTCGAGCACTGATGCTCTGCAGCGAGTTACTTTCTAGCGGTATGTTGGGTGTTGTTTATCAAAGCTCTGGCTTGGCCGTCTCTTTAGCGGGAGGCCCTCACCGGTGTGTTCAGTATCAGTTGTTGAGATATCGAAGACCGAATAGCTGCACTGATGTTCCCAAAAACACTATTGCTAACCACATGCTCGGTGTGGGTGTTCGCGTTTGCTTAACCGTCTGTGTTGATAAGCCCTTTGCACAGCACCGTGCATTGGACGTTTGGATGTTTGAGCTTGAATTATTAGTTGTTAGGCTGGGATTCAATTGGATGGCCAGTGAATAAAGTAATGTGTCCTGCGGGCGAATGATTTGAGTGCTGTATTTGTTTTTATCTGGTTAATTAACCTGATTTGATTGTAGATGCTCGAGGTTGTACTTTTTTAATCAATGGACACGTTCCGACGAGACTACCCTTTAATCTAAATCTGCGGGCTACTTCGCAAGCGGCTAATTTCATCTACGTGTTACTGTGTTGGCAGCTGGCGCTTTGAAACGGTGCTCATGCCGTCGGGGCGAGACGGCATGACAGGATGCCGTTCGTCATGCCGTCAGCCCGGATGACAGTTTTATGGTCACTGTCAACCCAGGTGACAGCTTTGTGGTCTTCGTTAGCCCAGATGACGCCTTTGTGGTCTCCGTCAGCCCAGATGACAGCTTTATGGTCACTGTCAACCCAGGTGACAGTTGTGTGGTCTCCGCCAGCCCAGATGACAGTTTTGTGGTCTCCGTCAGCCCGGATGACAGTTCTGTGGTCTGCCGTTTTGAGCTGCGCTGAGGCGGATGCCCAGCTCTCAGGGCAGGCGTGTGTCTCGTGGAACATCTTCTGCAGCTGGGCTGGGCTGATGGCTGGTGCCTCGGCTGAGGTAGCAGCGTCGCCTGGCCTCATCCTCGCCGCTTCCCATGGCGGCTGTGGATCTCTCATTTTGCAGAGGTGAGGGTTCTGCAATTGTGCGGTGGCATTTGTCTTGGATTTTTAATCGGATACTGCATTCTGGTCAAGAGGCTGTGATTTTGCACATTCCTTGAGTCTCCCATGGTCACATCTGGGCTCGACAGTGCCAGCAGATATCCTGCTGGTTATATGCTAATGGTTCCTGTCCTTCCCACTGGAGCTGTTATTTAAGAATGTTGTCTTGAGCCACAGGGGTGAAAAAGCATAAAAATGACGGGATATGTTCAGTGGTAAAAACTGACACTTTTGCAAACCAACCGGTGACAAAATTGCAAGAATACAAACAAATTTCAGCAGACCAGACCATATCACAACTTACTATCCCAGCTAAACGAAACTTAAAGCTCAGTATTGGTTTGTTCTCGTAAGCACCCGCAACGTGAGCATGTATAGAATACATGTCGAAACGTTGCCGTTTTGCTGCATGAGCAAGCTTAGCCATAAGGTATTGTCAAACATAGTAGCTTTGATCAGGATAGTTTTAAGCAGGTGCCAGAAAAAACTACAAGCTTTACTATATCAGTGCTAGCGTCATAGATCAGTGGTGACATAGTGCCTTCCAATGCCCCTCAGGTCAGTGCTTTCCACAGATTTTTTAGCAAAGATTCACTTAACATACTAAACAGAACAGAAAACAGCATAACTAGGTTTATTATAAGTCGCAAGGATTGTGGCTGGCCACAACATTTTGCGACGTACGTGGTCAGTTCGCTACGCAGCGCTTTAAACCGCCGTGACATTTGAGGCAGATGGGCTCAAACGCTCGCCACATGGTACTGCATTGGATTCAGTGCAAGGCTGTGGGCTCCTGTTGGTTGTTTTCATGTTGTGAGAAGCTGACTGGCTAGAAGGTCACTGGCTGGTCAGAAAAGGTCAAACAAGGCGAAGTTCCAGGCTGGTCTCCAATGTGCCCCCAGAACCTAGATAACCGTTTCTAGGCAAAAGGTCACATTCTCATCCCAGGTCAGTGACCTTTTTTGACCTTTTGAAGGTCAAGGCGACCAAAATCATACAAGATTGCTTCGAGCCTTGCATTACAGGCTATTCCACTTCAAGACCATTCCATCCCATTCCATTTTCCATTTGACTAAGCGTCAAAGATTACGCTAGGCAGTATGTCCCTAAAACAAAACGTTGACCCGGGTCATTTTAGGTCAATGACCTATTTTTACCTTTAATAAGTCCATGAAAGGTGTATAATGCGGTTCCTGCTACCAATAATCTCGAAATGAGCACCAGAAGCTATCCCATATAGCAAGCCCTATACTAACAAAACAGGTTGGTTTTGACCTTGGTGTAATCTTCATAACTGACATTAAGTCAATGTAATTTGCTGATTCAACTGTTGTGTTGCCTAAGAAAACATCCCAGAAATGTATGGCTTCGTATAACATTCCGCTGTTGGATCAGATTGAAGAATTCGGTAGAAATTGTCCTCGCTGAAACCATGGCCTGAATTTGCCCGGCCATAGGTCAGCGATCTTGCAAGATACATCTATTTTTTTTTGTTCCAAACGATGTGCTATCTAATTGTCTACAGGTATGCAAAATTTGGCGCGGCTACGCCTCGCCGTTCGGAAACCATTTTGGAAAAACCTTTGTGAGGGTCAATTTGACCCCTCCACCCGAGCGCGTGCTTTGTAATTCAATAACGTTAAAAAGCCCTGCCGATCTTGGAGCATTGTCGTTTTAGGATGTCTGAGCCGCAGCTCCAAAGTTTTCGGAGGACATTGGAGAGACACATGTCAAAGATTCATCCGGGGCTTTCTGCTGCTGAGAGGAACAGTGGCTTCGAGGCAAGAGGATGAGCCTCTCTGGTGAAAGGCCTCTCATAGTGCCCGGTGCGCCGCTTGACTTAAGGTACTGATCGGTGGACAAGCGTGAAATAAAACGCTTTTGGTTTTCATCATATTGCATATAAAGCTAAAGGAAGGTGCTAGAGGTGTTCAAAAATGTCGTTTGGATCTGTTCATACCAGTATTGCATAGGTTTTGCTCTAAGCGATTGTGATCATGTTCGGAAGTGCGAGTTCTGCACCGGCAATGATTATGCGAAGATAGTGAAAGTCGTCAAGGATTCCAGCTGATTGCACGATGACGCCACAAAAAACAAAAGTGCTGTTGCTGTCAGGTGCTTGTAGGACCATGTTATCGGTAAATGTGGAGCTACATGGATGCAATTTTGCAAAATACGTAGGGTTGAGGGCTGAAAGGGAGAGAGAAGGGAAAAATGGCTGAGCCTACCTCCGAAATGCACTTAAAGCAGTTTTCTCCACATGTTTGACTCACTTTTTCAGAGTTGGGAGCAGAGGTGCAGTTTCTCGGAATTAGTTTTGGGGGCTGTAACCCGAACGTTATGAGCAGTGAAAAATAGTTCTCAAAAAATGCTAAATAGAAGTAGGAAACAACGTTCATGGTTAGGAGGCATAAACCCTCCCCTAACTAAGTAGGAAACTACACGCCTCTGGGCTGATTATGTTAGCTATGCCCTTCGCTGATAATTTTGTTAGTGTAATCTCAACCATCAGTCAGTGTTTGATGCCCAGCAAAAGATACTTAAGGGGAAAGGAAATCCCGGAGAAAAAATGCTTAATTGTTACGCCACATTGCACTAAATTTATCGTTTCTGAAAGATTTAGCTCCAGGCGACAATCCCAAATCTTCCAACTTCCAAATTTCGTCGATGACAAGAAAGGCACTTTCTCACCCCTGTTGAGCCATGTGACGTTCAAGACAACATCACTGCCCGCAGTCTATGTAGCTCGGGAAGCCCTTTGTCATAAAAAGCGATTGATGCATCATGTGATACCACGCATATCCATGCACTTGGGTGAATCGTGTTGCAAACATTACCCTTGCTGTCTATATGGGCTCCAGGCGTCACCATGCTCTGGTTTTCGCTCTATCCGTCTTTTCACAACTCGCAGCATCGTAGTCGATTATCACGCGCCAGCCGACTCTCTTCTCTGCTCTAATCAGTTCAAATAACACGAAGCCGACCATCTCGGCCTACAAATAAGTCATTTCGCAGAATGTCGCGCGTCAGTTGGCGCCTCTCCAGCTAAGTCGTAACTGGGGCGGAAAAGTCGAATGCCTTCTATATTCAATGGCATTGGGGCAATAGTACGTGATTTAACGCAAGACGGATGTTGTTGTGTCGCGCGCTGCTTACTATCCACAATCCACTGCGGTGTTCAAAATGCACAGGTCGTATTCCAGTTAACATAGATTAGAGTCAACGACTGAATGCACACCTGTTCTGAAGGCAGCATTGCATCACTGTGCATTATATACATTTCAATACCAACGACCCCAGGTCAAGGCTACACGGCTCACGCTGTAAGTACATTCGCTCCGCGCGTCTATTGATTCCACGTTTAAGTAATAATGCGCAGTCACCTTAAGTTAATGATCCTCCGCTGACAAACGGCAGGCTTCCGAACCGTAAACATCGGGACACGGCGCTGCGGCTGAACACCCCACGTGCCCTGCACGCCGCGCCTGCCTCGCGGCACCACGCGCCTTGCACGCCACGCCTGCCTCGCGACCCCACGTGTCTCGCACGCCACGCCTGCGGCGAGAGGAATGTATGATCTACGACCCATTATGGTCATATGGGTCACATGCGTCATGACCCAGAGCACATTATGGTCATATGGGTCGTGACCTTTGTCCCATTATGATCATATGGGGCATACGGTTTATGACGCATGACCCATCATAGTAATATTGGTCAGGGCACGAGACTATGGTACTATGATACTTATACTACCAGCTACATGACGCGTTACCATGGTAACGTGGCATGTGTTTCCAGGCTGCCGGATTCAGATACCCGCGCCCATACGAATGCTGGGGGATGTTGCTGTTAATGGCTGCTGGTGGCTGCTGATGGTTGCTACTGACTGTGACTGGTGGCTGGTGGCTGCCCGCTCCAGCGTTCACTGCGGCTCGTTTGACAGCTTGATCAATGACCACACGCGTACAACTGCAAACAGCGGCTGCCGAACACGTCTCATCTGTTGGGATTTGGCACGAATTATGGCGGCAATCATGACACAGAATGTTAAATTGAGCATGACTTTGACGTTCCGTTGGCAGTTGGCCTCTTGCTAAGAAGGTACTCATTCCTACGCCGCGGATTATGCGATGATAAACCATCCGTTCGATTCATTCGAGCACTCAAAACAGCATGTCATGCATCGCACTGCCAGCGATGTTGCAGACGTCAAAATAGTCAGGTCAATCCAACCACGGAATTCCGCTCAGCGACTAACACAATGGTTTGCTTCTAGGCTCCACTGGGATATATATATATATATATATATATATATACTGCAATAAACACAATGCTGCACCACTGCTAGGTTCCACTGTTTCCCGAGATACGGATCATGTCGCGAGCGCGTTTGTGTGAGTTTCTTCATCAACGGTGTATTTGCACGCATTGTCGAAATGTTGTGAGGGGCGGGCCAGAAACGCGAGAGATATTTAACGAATCACCATTGACCGAACGAATGTATGTGTGTTGAAGCAGAGTTCTTTGTGCATTTACATGTCAGCAAAATCCAAAGCTACCTAATGCACTGACCGCGCGACCCGTTTTTTTCTCCAAAACCATGCTTATCTGTCTGTATCTGCCTTTTAGTCCTGAAGGAGCCGCCAAGTGAAATATATTGACCTTCTGTTTGATGCATCACTTCTCCTGAACATGAGCAGAGGCTATTTACTGCACTTAAGATAGATACTACTACGTAAAGCAGGCACCAACAAGATGCCGTTTGTAACCAGTTGCTAGCTAGCCGACAAAGGATAGAAAGGTTGCTGTCGTCAAGCAAATGGTGCAGAAAACAAGGCCATGGAGCCAGGAGCCTCTGTATAGCCACATCAGCGGGCTCAATAAATGCTTTGGAAGGCCCGTATTTCATGACTGTGACATGGTGAGGCCCTATTATTCAGCATTGGTCCCCCCCCCCCCCCATTCATAAATATTACTGCCAACGGTTGGCAGGCCATACGCTGAGCCGGGCCCGGACATTTCGGACGAGGAACTCGATAAGTCTGCAATGATTTGCTGTTTCAGACATTATGAAAAGTGTCGCAAAAGACGCAACTATATTGGATGGACGATGGACAAATGATTAGAGCTAAACTGCTGTATAGTTTATGTCCCGGTCTTTCTCACGGCTTTAGGTGCAGCGTCTTGCGTTGTAGATCGACTTCAGAAAAAAACATTATTGGCTGCTTTGTTTATTTGTTTATTTAGAACGTAAAAAATCAACAGACAAAAGCCCAAGGGCGGAAACAGTCCAGTTTCAAGGACAATGAATACATGATGCACATGCAAACTAAAAACCTAATCACACCAACATAGAGATACATTGCATACCGTCACATATACACCTTACACACTCAGCTACAACGGTCATCAAAAAAGGATCTACGAGAACCATCCTATCGCAAGTAACTCAGCCGAAACAATCTGGGTGGCTGGAATGTCGTAAAAAGTCGAAAAAAGAAGTTGGAAAAGTTAACGGTCGATTATTGGCGCATATATGAATCGGGCCAGGAATGCTCGTGGGGTAGTGGTTGAGCAGCGCGTCTGGGAAACCAGAGGTATGAAGTTCAAATCCTAGCGGTGCCCGCCCTTCCTGCCAGTATGAGAGGCAGGCGCCGCAACGTCGCCTCAGCAGCTGAGTGTGTCGTGAATGAGATTATATGAGAACAAAACCTAACGAGACGCTCCAATGAGAGCACATGATTCGCGCCGTTTTGAGATACGTAAGGTCAATTCTTTATTTGATTTCATTTGGCTTGTTTAGCATATATTTGGTGCTTGTAGCTGGTACACTTGGTGCACCGCGCTGTTGTCATCATCCGTTGATTTACATTGGCTGCTGAGATCGTATGCTTATTCTCACACGTCTTACAAAACGGGCGAATCCGTATTTTTCCACGAACTTATCTGAAGTTTTTGAATGCATAAATTTCTGGGATCCCATCTCACGCTGAGCAGGGTTTTTCTGTGAGATTTGAATTAAATGTCGTATATTCGTAGCTTTAAACGCATGCTAGGTTCACATTAATCGCAGCTATGCGGCAAAGGTGCGTTTTACTTTACGAGCCATTTCTGTGCAGGTTTGCAACATTGAAATGAGAGTCCAGTCTAATCCATAAACCTCGCAGTATTATTCAAAGATGTATATAAGACTGTAAGACCATGTGGTATAAGACTACACCAAGCGCAGGATATCACAGGAAAATAACTGACACCAGCAGCTTTTGTACTCCGTTTGGGCGTGATGAACACTAGACCCAAGGCATCTTGACGACCAGCAACCGCTCATATGGTGGTTGTAAGGCATATTCTACCCCACAGTGCTTTATCTGTTATCGCAGCTAGGCCTTCACAGCAGTGTGCTGGAAATACGTCCAACCTCTTGAGGCCCAGATAAGCGTGTAGTGAAGTAATAAAACAACAACACAAAGACATAAAGGCCGCAGCCGTAGCCGACATTGTGTTCGAATGCTGTGATCAGCGCTGACACCCTCGCGAGTCGAGTGATGATTGACTGATATGAACAATCATGCTATCGGAGTGGCGACAAAAAATAAGTGGCATGCAAGTGGACGCCGCCGACAAAGCTTCCGCTGGCAGCAGGTGGCGAGATGGGAGAAATGACAGGAAAGGATGTGGTCTGAGCACCGCACGGTGTTGAATAATATGAATAAATAAGCGCACCTGAACCGCATTCCTCGATTCCGACCAATGTTCCCAAGTGTACGTGCACAGCTCAAGATCTCTGTTTGACTGAGGCCCCACTTTTTTTGTTGGAAAGGAAAATCGAACTTGAATCTTACAGTCATTTGGGATATTCATGCTTCGAATTGCTCCACCCACGCCAGTAGCTTGTTTCAAGGAACACAATTTGCATGATTTGTGCCAGTTAAAAGGCATCAGTATTCAATGAGATCAGTTTGGAAACGTCCGAGAAACCCTGGCAAAAGAATGCAGCTGTTGTCAACTCCTACGAAACCTGAGCATTTGTAGTAAGTTTCTATCAACACTTTTGACATCTCCCGCAACAAGCCTTTATCGAGAACGATTTTCTCCAACGACAGTAGCCGCGTGGCCCGCAATCTAGCGAGAACTGGCCGGGACTCGCTGGGGACACCATTTGCGCAAGTGTTGTCCGTGGCACACTGCGAACCAGAATGGCAGCAGGAGAACTCGCCTGAATATCAATGCCTGCATTCGAAGAAGAGACCATTGCCGCTCGGAAGCAAGGGCAAAAGCGTGTCCGACCCAAGGGCAGCAGTATCAACATCACGTAAAGGAAAATTATAGAAAATATCAGCGTCGCGTGGAACTCTGTATTTTCGTCGATGTGCCTTCATAGCCTATCATATGTTACCAAACATTATGTGGCGTTCTGAAAAAGAAAACGCAGTGCGCGTCACCACATTTTTATGGAGCGCCGGCGACCGCGCTGGCCATGCTGGCGCTCAGGGGCCATAGCGCCACCGGCGCTCGAGCCAGGCAGCCCTGTGCTCTACTGTAATGCGGACACCGGCTGCGACCATACGTGCTGCATGCACACCTACCAAACTGTGGGTGGAAACGCCATTTCCTACAGCTCTCCTGGTGGCTCATACCAGGGGTGTAGTCTGATATTCAGTTGCGAGCGCCAGCCTCCGCACTCCCCTAACTTTAAGAGGAATGAGGGAGACATCCATGCAGAAACCCACTTTTGGGATTATCTTGGGGGTAAATTGTGACGTTTACTGTTTAGCCCACTAGCCCCTAAGCACATTTTGCGAAACTACACCCCTCATCGCTTTGCAGCACCGCACAACTTTGCCTAACACTGTCCAAGACGTTTTCAGCCTGTCAGCTGATCGCCCGCCACTCTTGCGCCCGAGGTGGCACCAGCCTGTGCTGGGGCGTGCGCACCACCCCAGCGCCGGGGTAACGCCATAGATCATGGTGCACGATCGCTCGCCGCTTGTGCGGCCGTGACTGGTCTGTGCACTGGCAGGGGGTGTTGCGCGTGCCTCTCAGCGAACGTTAACGTGCTGCTAGAAGCGCCGTCAGCCGGGCCGCCTCGGACAACGGCAGCGAGGGTCTCCTCCGCCTGGCGCATCTGCTGCTTCAGTCCAGCGAGACCTCCGCGCCGCCGCTGTCTATGTCTCTCCGTCTCTTAGTCTCCGCGCCGTCTCTGTCTCTCCTTCTCCCAGTCTCTGCGCTGTCGCTGTCTCTCCGTTTCTCACCCTCCGCGCCGACGCTGTCTCTCCGTCTCTTAGTCTCCACGCCGACGCTATCTCTGCGTCCCTCAGCCTCCGCGCCGACGCTGTCTCTCCGTCTCTTAGTCCCCGCGCCGTCGCTGTCTCTGTCTCCGTCTCTCACTCTCCGCGCCGACGCTGTGTCTCTCGGTCTCTCAGTCTCCTCACTGCCGCTGTCTCTCCATCTGTCAGTCTCCGTGCTCTCCGTCTCTCTTCACTGTCATGCGTCCCAAGCTCTGTTCACTGGGGTATCAAGCTGGAGCGTCACAGATGCGCGCCAATAAAGAACACTTTTCATGTCAAATATGGACAAGTAGAAACAGCTGATTCAAGCCGATGCAGTCGAGTTGCCATCTTTATGCTGCCTTTATGAGATCCTGCGATGTTAACCTCCTCGAACTTTTGCGCGCAAATGTGTTCCTTGTACCTAGGAGATATGAACTAGCTTATTTGCTACGAGTACAATTTGAGCATTTCTCATAATTACATACGGCGACCACCGTCTTGAGCATTGGTCCAGCGTCAAGGCTTATTCTCGATGACTTGCAAGTTCGCGTGAGACCGTTTTGTGAGATTTGATGTGGCATGGAGTCCGTTTCTGCAGAAAGTTGCCACACATGAGGTAAAATTATAGGTCAAAGTGAGGGGCAAAGGTCATCACGAATAACGAAGATCACCATGGTTGATCGATACATGTCGTTCTTTGTATCGTCGTGCTCATTGTAGCGGTACCAATCGCAAAAGCTGCCTGCTCCATATACCATAACAATACAAACATGTGCTACAAAAACGACTCATGTCCTATAGAAGACACGCTTCACTTGGCTGGGTACGTGCAGTTGAGTGGCAATACTTATGGTTCTTATACGCGACCATGCAAGGCTAAGTATCGCGAACTATTAAAGAAAATCCTCTATGTAGTAAGCTTTATGTGGCTAGAAGAGCCAAATTAGCTTGTTTGCGCAACTTTGCGCATTTCTCAGAATTCAGGTCGGTGATTGCCGCCATCTTGAATGCTCGTCAGTCCAGTTTCAAAGTTTTACCTCGACGACTTAGTAGGTCGTGTGACAATATTTTTGAAGGATTTAGATGATGCGGGCCCATTTCTGCAGCTATTTTTAATGTATGGAGTCGAAGTCAAGGTAAATCGAGGCTACGGTCAGATTTGATGATGAATCCCAAAAATCCATTGTGTTGGTCGATGTACGCTGTTTTCTGTCTTCTCGTACTCATTGTAAGGGTACACCTCTCAGCAGCCGCATGTGCTCTAATCAATAATATCATGAGCATGTGTTATAAGCACGACACATGTATTATAGGGTGCTGTAATGCATGCACTGACGTGAACTATCTGATGTTCTTTAGTGTTCGTTCAGAAACACGCCGCTGGAAAACGACACGCTTTGAGTGGCACGCAACTCTGCCAGGATATGATACCTTCGCTCGTAAATAATTATACTGTAGCTATATATTGTGGAGTAGAAACAATGCCGCAAGAAAATATTCGTGGGCTCGTATTGTGATTCTCCAAAAGTTGCTAAAGTCTCATTAAAGTGATCTTGAACCCAGACTGTTTGCTGCCTAGGAAAAAGCGCAAGCCTAAGCCCAGGCAGCTGAGCACAGGCCAAGCAGCGTAAAACCCTAAACAAGCAGAGTACACTCACGCCTAAGTCACAGTTGGGAAATCACTAGGGCCAGAGTGATATCACTAGGGCCAGAGTGATATCACTAGGGCCAGAGTGATCATCACTAGGGCCAGAGTGATATCGCTCATGGTCAGCGGAGTGATTGCCCTGCATCCTGCTGACGCTCAAAAACATGCCCCTTGTTACAATCATTTGTGCACTGTTCCCGTGCACCGCCCCTCCGCCAAGGAGCCTGCCCACATTTTTCCGGTCGAGTGCTCTCGGGCTGACTCCAGGAAGTTGTGTAGCTCCTGGTATGACTTGCTGCCATTAAGTAGAAGACATGCAGCAGCACGGTGATAATGAGGCGGTACACCCTTCGGCGTTGTCCCTAATGATGCCGCCACCAAACGCCACCCGCTCATAGTTACGCCCATGACATGTCTCTTCATCAGCATCCCTTCACAATCCAGACACTCGTGGGGATGTACATCATGTCCGTGTGAAGCATACCCGTGCATCATGGGTGTGCATCATGCTCGTGCGAGTGAAGTCCGATGCTGGTCCGGCGCTGAAGGTCGTTGGATCATACTTGGCACGCTGTCCGATACAAGTGAATGTCGGCTTTAAGATAGGTGCACTGCATTTCGAGAGCATTCAGAGTTTTTTTTTCAAGGCACACAAGCGTAGACGGAAGGGTGCATGGCTGTCAGGCGGCGAGTCGACCATCGGCCCGAACGCCACCAGTGTCTTAGACTTCAGGGCAGAGTCCGCCACCAGTCGGTCTTGCTCAGAAGTGAAACCTGTCCACTCGGCCGACTTGTCAGCCATGTGGACTTCCGACAGCCACGCCGCGTTTCACCGTTGACTGGACCTGGCGGCAGTGAACTCAACCCGCGGGTCTTCAGGAGACAGGGTTTTTGTCGGGAGCAAAGGAGTGTTCAAATTGGAAGGCCCCTTGAAGCGCTGCAGCTGCACAGCCTGTTGGGCAAGTCTCAAAGCGGACCCCTCACTATCGCCGTTCTACTGCAGACTTTGCAATTGAAAAGATCAAGGCATTCCAGGAACTGGGGGACTACAAGACATTTAAAAAGCATCTGACCAGAAGCATGTCAGTGGAATGCCTCCTCAAGCGTACACTGCTGATGCTCCTTCCCTGCGCGGTGGGCGGAACGACAACTTCCTCCCTCAGTGGTACTGTCTCAAGGCAATGCTGCCGTATTTCTTCGTGGCAGGTCACCACAATTATTCTCAATAAATGAGCATAATTTTGAAAATAAAAATCATAGCGCAACATAATGAGCTGACTTGCGAGACAGATGAACCACCTTTCCCAGCATGCCAGGGAAGAGCTACTGGCGGGCGTGCACGCCTGGTGGAACTCGGACAGCGACACTGCAGTGCCAGTAAATTAGATGTTGGTTGACCTCGGTCAGCTGCTGTACAGCGTCGTCTGGCCAGTTCCTGGGAGCGTAGACGGCCTGTCTGAATGCATGGAGACACGACTGGCGGGCCACTACACTCCTAGCCCCACCCCCCAGAAGCGTTCCTTGTGGGATCTTCTCCCGAAGAAAAGCTAGAGATATTGCCAGCTTCGGTGAGAGTATCGAAGTCGCCATTATCATACCAACCGTCTCAACAGCATCTGTTCCTTCCGAGGCGCTCCTGAATGTAGTGGCCTGCAGCTGCACCCCTGAAAGCAATGCATGCAGCGTTGCACGCTGCAACTGAAAGAGCCACAGTGCAGGCCTTTGACGTGCAGGCTACTGGAAGAGTTAGGGGGGAATCGCATGCTATAGTCGTTGCGCCAGCAAACGGATGGACATCAAAGACAACGAAGGGGAGCTAGGTGTACATAGTTATGATGTTATGCCTAGCTATGAATGAAAGTATTAGGGCAATGTGACGGGTGCTGGCTTATAGCGTCACGCTCATGGTCTCTTTGGGTGTCGTGACATCGTACGTCAAAGTTTTTTTCAGAATTTGATCTATTAACTCTGCTTTGGCGTTGAATAAGGTTTCGTTGCTCAAAAATAAGGCCATAAATGGGCTCGCCACCCGTGATCATCCTTATAACGATTTATCACACGACCTTTTATGCCATCCAGATAAAAAATGTTGACATTCAAGAAGGCAGCCGCTGCCATCTTGAATACTACAAATGCTCAAGCTTGCACGGACAGCAGGCAAGCTGGTTTGGCTTTCTTTGCTATGAGAATGATTCGGTGAAAGAAGTTTGCGGTTGTCAACATTGCAGGGCCAAAATTTTGGTAACTTGACTAAGGTAGACGCAAAGTATACAGGAATGGCACGCTTGGATATGATTTTATTTGAGCAGCTTTTGGCCAGTTCGCAGCTAACATCATGATCTGTTACAGTGTATCCACATGCGGTCTAGACCTAAAGAATTGCCCGGCTTTGAAATATCAACAGCGGCAACTTGGTTGTAAACAGCCGCACACAATGCACTACTCGGCCAAGTTAGTGAAGGCCATGGCGCACCGCACCATAGGTAGGAAAGCCGAATTGGCTACCTTCAAGTAAGGAATGGGGTTCCTTTAGCTTTTGAAGAACGAGTCACTGGAGACGCTGACGAACCCCGCTGATTAGCTCCACCTCGGTCCCGACATCGCTCGGACATGTCTGGATCTGGGCCGAAACTCGCGACATCTACCTGCCGTGATGGATACACCAGCTTATTGCGGTCACCGCGGTGAAGTTGTTCGCCGGCGGGGTTCTGCCGTTTGCGGACGGCGGCGCATTGTGTGCTGCGCTTTCCGAGCCGCGCAGGTCGCGACCTGTCAGCCGCGCACACTCGGCACGCGCTGCTACGCCCCAGATCGCTCCCGGTGGGCGGGACGCAGCGTGCGGTCGATTCCGTCGCGATTCAAGTACCGGTACGAGAAAGGAGACAGGTTGTTTTGGCGACCGGCCGAATAAAGGGAGCAGTAATCACGAGATCGACATCGTGGGAAAGTTACTTTATGTCATTAACGACGCGATAATGACGATAACGTTGTTGCTAGTTTTATGACACCCAGAATGTGTGGGTGCTGACTGTGCGCATGTCTGAGGCCCGTAATAACTTACGGACTGGCTGCAGAATGTGCTGCAGATTCTGCAGTAGTTAGATGTTAAGGAATAGGGATGCAAGTGTTAAGCCCCCAAACCTGTAAACCGCATGTAAAAAGCGTTCTAAAGTGATGCACCCATAGTGCGAAGATCGGGCGAGCGCAAGTACTCCTGTCGATTCTGCAGACCCCACCTGCAGCAAATCACACGTGCCATGTTTGAGTCCTATTCCTACATTTATAGAGAAACTGCAGCTCAAACGCGGCAGCTCTAGTCGGCAACAGCTGACTCGCAGCTGACAGCTGACCCCCCATCTGCAACAGCTGACGACTTCAGAATATGCAGCGGATTCCGCAGCAAACGCAAGGTGTGAACGGGTTTCAAGTCGCCGGAATTTCGTGCCAATCTGGCCGCGCTTCGAATGTGTCACATATGTTGCGCTTTTGCGGTAAGTTTAAATGTGTCACATATGTTGCGCTTGTGCGGTAAGTTTAAATGTGTCACATATGTTGCGCTTGTGCGGTAAGTTTAAATGTGTCACATATGTTGCGCTTGTGCGGTAAGTTTAAATGTGTCACATATGTTGCGCTTGTGCGGTAAGTTTAAATGTGTCACGTGTGTTGCGCTTGTGCGGTAAGTTTAAATGTGTTACGTGTGTTGCGCTTGTGCGGTAAGTTTAAATGTGTTACGTGTGTTGCGCTTGTGCGGTAAGTTTAAATGTGTCACGTGTGTTGCGCTTGTGCGGTAAGTTTAAATGTGTCACGTGTGTTGCGCTTGTGCGGTAAGTTTAAATGTGTCACGTGTGTTGCGCTTGTGCGGTAAGTTTAAATGTGTCACGTGTGTTGCGCTTGTGCGGTAAGTTTAAATGTGTCACGTGTGTTGCGCTTGTGCGGTAAGTTTAAATGTGTCACGTGTGTTGCGCTTTCGATTCCAGTTCGATTTGAAGAGCTTTGTCCCATGGAGCCTTACGCTCTTTCCTCAGATCTGTGTAACTCAGCCAAACAATGACCGGAAGGACGGTGCTGCTAAGATACGGTGCTGAATATCATCTTGCAAGCAGCATAGCTTAGATGACTCGTCCCCGTGATTCGCGCCACGACGCGACTTTTTGGCGCCAAGGTACAGTGCTGCATATCATCTTGGAAGCAGCATAGCTTAGATGATTCTTCCCCGTCAGTCGCGCCACGACGCGACTTTTTGGCGCCAAGGCGCCATGTGTCCAGCTCTCTGGGAAACCGGTGTTCGGGTTGAAGGTGACAGCTCTGGGACCAGGGCCAAGTTCCCTTCATGAATACGGATGCCCGATCGCTAAACAATGGGACGCCTGTAACGCAGGTGCACGTGATGCAATAAGCAGTGACGTTTACATGCAATGAACTCGTGACCAGGCAAAACTTCACATCGCATTTGATTCGGTGTAGTGATATTTCTTTGTACATGAAACGTCGTACATAAATGGTCGTAAAGCCGGCTTCCGCACCGTAGTTTCTTGGACGTAAATATTGGCAAGCGCAAAATTTGTGTACTTTATTTGCCCTCGTCATAATGCTCTTCCACGCATCTGCACTTGTTCATACCGCATGTCTGCCTTTCCTTCATTCTTGGATTCTTTTTGGGTCAACTACCAAATAGAAATGACGAAACCTAGAAAAAGAAGGCATGATATACGAGACATCGAGGTGTTCACATGTTTAACTCATTTGTACACATGAGGTAGAGCAAATCCATATCACATCGCTTTTCTGCGCGTAAAGCAAGGCAAATACAGAAAGGTAGGTTTTTTACCTACCGTTCAACACCAGTTCAACCACCGATCTATAATGTTACCCACCGTCCTTAACGTCACAAACAACGCACACAGAATACGCTGTCTTTCATATCAACACCAACGAGGCTCTGGGCCACCTAGCAGGGGCGTAGTTTCGCAACGTGAGTTCGGGATGGTAGAGATGTAGCATGACAAATTTAGAAACGTACGTCCAACAGTCAGCAGCAATCGGGTTTTTCTCCAGAGTTAAGCCCATCGCCGTCTAGTCCGCACGTCCACTGCTTTTCACCATGTGCTTTTGTACCTTGGTCATCACGTGTGGTAAAGGAAATGTTTTACATCTGAATATGTTGAAGCAAGCATCGGATATAATGAAACAAACTGACTTACAGTTATCGGCATGCTTCTTAAGTGGAACAGACTGCTCTGCGCAGCCCAATTCTCCGTTTAGGAAATATGCTCCTCAATGCGTATAGTTTGATTACGTCATCGTGTCTTAGACAATAATGATTGAGAGCCAATTGACGGCCGTTATATCTCGAAATCGTGCCCACGAACGACAGATATGAACTCCTCGACAATAGCATTTTTATTGGCCTTGATCGCCGCATGGCTTATGGAATAGTAGGATTTGAATGGCATTGCCATAACGTCATGAATGTTAAGGTGACTTTGAAATACTCTTCCTGATATACCTCCAGAAACTAGAGGGGCTTAGGTCTAAAAGGGCAGGATTGTGAACAGCATCAAAAAGTCTTCAAGATAGCTATCTCAGCTCAAAACCCCATATGGATCTGGAACACTCCGTTTCATACGCGCTCGACTGGGGGTCAAATTGACCCCCCCCCCGAAGGTTTTTCCGGAATGATTTCCGAACGGCGCGGCGCAGCAGCGCTAAACGTTGCATAGCTGTAGACAATTGAATAGCGGATCGTTTGGCACAGCAAATTGAGGTGTACTGTGTAAAGCCGCTGCCCGATGGCAGGTCAAAGTCAGACCATAGTTTCAACGAAGTCATTTTCTAGGAAATCGTCCAATTTGATGTAATAACGGAGTGTTGGACAAAGCCATACACCTCTAAGATACTTTCTTAGGCAGCACTGCAATGGCATGAGCAAATTACATTGACCTAAGGTCAGGTATGAAGGTCGGACCAATGTCAAAATTAACTTGTTCTATTGCTCTAGGATTTGCTGTATGGGATAGTGCCTGGTGCTCGAATGTATTGATAGCAGAAATCTCGTTATAATATTCCATGGATTTCTTAGAGTTCAGACTAGGTCGTTGACCTAAAATTACCCAATTCAACATTTTGTTTTTTAGAAACATACTGCCTAGCGTAATCTTTGTCGCTTATTCAAATGTAAAACTCGGAGCAGTCTTGTAATATTTTGGTCACCATGACCTTTCAAACTTTAAACAAGGTCACTGATCTTAAATCAGCATATGACCTTTTGCTTAGAAGCAGTTATCTAGGTTCTCGGGGCACCTCGGAGATCAACCTGAAATTTGACCTATTTTGGCCTTATTCTATTCGAAGGCCCTAACCTAGATACCTCAAACTCTGACCTACGTGGTTCACGCACAGGTGAACACACCCCGTAAATTTGATGTCTCTAGCTCTCTTAGTTTCCGAGATCTTAGCGGGAGGGGGTGGGGGGGGGGGGCAAATTGACCCCCACCCGAGCGACGGGTATCCAGCCGGCTACCCGGGCGCGTGTCGAGTCTAGTACAAGGTAGATTGGAGACAGGTCGTTGCGTGTAGTCACAGTAGGGGACCACGAAACGATAGGGTATATTGTCTTGATCACTCGAGAACTGAGGCCATACCTAGGACACAACATGCAACGAAGTCCGTTCCAGCTAAGTCGAGCAAGTTGTGACTTCACCAATCTCATCAGCCGCACAACAGTTCCAGTTCAGCGGACACCTCTTCCGAAGCATCTTAAGTTGCCACCCAGTGTCACGACACGGCCTTTCCTGTTCTGTCCTGACTTGATCCGTCACCAGCTGACTGCCTGAGGCAAGTCAAATAGCGCATTTTCTGGGGTGCGGACCCATTTGCAGAGTGCGCATTTAAAACAACGCTCCTACAATGTACAACGTTGTACGATGTTGTTCTTTAAACAACGTACAAGTGGGACACACCGCGTTACGGTACAACGCTCTAGCTGCTACGTAAGGCAGGGTCCGTTCGCCTCGGCCATCTGCCGGAAACTAAGGCATTTACCAGCTGCACCACGCCTGGGTCAGCTTTTATCGAAGCTCCAGATAATCAGTTTTCTAAAGGGTACTCAGCTTTGATGCTCTTCATACTTACGCCATCTGGCCCGACATGTATTTCGTTTTGCAGTAAGTAACGTTTGCTTATCAAAATGGGGCAAAGTACGCCATTTAACGCGCTCGGGTGAGCGAATGACCCCCAAAGGTTTTTTCCTCCCCGAAATGGTTTCTGAACGGAGCGGCGAAGCCGCGCCAAGTTTTACATGGCTAATTTAGATGCACCTTGTAAGGTCCTGATCTACGGCACTTCAAAGCCACTCACTGGATTCTGCGAAGTCAATCTCTAAGGAATCGTTTAATCTGATGCAACAGAGGAGTGTTTGACGAAGCCATGCTTCTCTGAGACACTTCCTTAAGCAACACAACAATTCAGTGAACAAGTTAAATTGACCTAAGATCAGTTTTGAAGGTCAGACCAAGGTCAAAACCCTTCTGTCTTAATAAGTCTAGAGCCTGCTCTAAGGGTAGTTGCTGGTGCTCATTTCAAATTCATTGATAACAGGAACCGCATTGTACATTTTTCATAGACTTTTCAATGATCAGTATATGTCATTGACCTAAAATAGCATTGTTGCAACATTATTACAAAACAGCATATAACAACACATAGTCAACATTTCGTTTTTTCAGGAGCATACGGCCTAGCGTAAACTTTGTCGTTTTTTATGCAAAACTCAAGGCAGTCTGGTATAATTTTGGTCAACACGACCTTCGGAAGGTCAAAAATGTCACGGACTTGACATGTGGTGTCTCTAACTCTCTTAGTTCCTGAGATCACATGGGGGTCATATTCAACCGCCAACCGAGCGAAGGGTATCTAAATGGCTACCCGGGCGCGTGTTAATCGTAAACTTAAAATTAGATTCGATGGACGCTCTTTGCAAACAAGCCTTCCAAGCCATTGTTATTGCTAAGCTCGCTAATGTCTCGATTGACACTGCTCCTTAACGTGCTCCACCCACTATAGCTCGAAATACACCGGCGTTTAATTCTGACACGTTGTTCAGTCTTGTTAATCAGGGTATCGAAGGTTGATGGCTCTGAACCGGCTCTAAGGAAACCTTGGCAGGTTGACGGAACTCGGCCGGCCAATTATCCGGCCGTTCAGTAGTCGATTTACGGCGCTATTCATACCCGATCAGCTCTTTGGAGCTGGCAGGAATGGAGGCCGACTTCACGCCAGGAGGGGAAAAGCAGTCCGTTGTGTATTCTGGCTACTCTGGACGCCACGCTGAGCTCTGCGCCATAAGCCGCATAGCTGCAATCCTTCAAGGGATCCTGGTGCCGCTGCCCCATTTCCGAAGACATCGATGGCGGCTTTTGGGTGACCACGATTTGGCGGGTTTGCAATGCATGCGATAAAAGTATCTGGGCTACAAGGGAACCCATTTATACTAGCTTTGATAAGCGGGTTTCGTTTTGAATGGGTAGAATTATGTCACAGTTTGGCCAAAACATTACTGGCTTGAAAGCACTTGACAACGCTTATTAGGTGCTTACAAGTGAACGCTTGCTTGACAACGGGGCCTCACTGGTTCGAAAGTGCAACCCCGATTTTTTTCCTTTTACTTCCGCATGTCAGGGATGCTTGTGTATCATGGAGAAAAAGAGCATTTTGGTGTTTGCCAGAGCACAAACCGTCCACTTGGTCAGATGAGCCGCGACATCCCTGTCCCCTGGAGTCTCGTATGCATTGCAATAATATATATATATATATATATATATATATATATATATATATATATATATATTCTGCACTCAGGCATTCACCACTCCTTGTTCTTCCCTCCAGCACCACCATACCAATCACGCTTAATTCCAAGCATCTCAACACGTTGATACGCTGTTAACCGCTGCGAGATACGAAATTGCATTTCGCAGTGACTTTCAATGCGACCGCGTGCCATCACTTACCAAAAGCATTTATAAAAAGGCACTTTATTAAAGCGAACACAGCTTCATCAGATTGGGGCAAGTGTGTATTTACATAGTTACTTTTTGAGAACAACAAAAAATCCCAAAGTATTATGGATAGCGTATTTCGTGACATGCATTGGAACAAATCGTTTACTAGCGATGCTCGGCGAATGTTGACGCAACAAATCAATCGCATATGGCGAACCCTTGAGTGACCAGGTCACACGCAAATGCCGCACACGTCACCGTTGGGACCGCAATGTGGCAGCATCAGCGGTCTGCTTGCGACATCTGAGGAAATATTCCCTGGCAATATTGTACTCCCGTACAAAACTGCAAGGAGATATTATTAACATGTATTCAAATTAGTTGAAAATTTGTTGGTGTAATTACTTTATTATATATTTATTACTTTAGTTTGAATTAGTTGAAAATTTGTTGGTGTAATTACTTTATTATATATTATATATACTTATTATATAATTACTTTATATAATTACTAATTACTTTAAAAGTTGACCCGGAGTAAATGCGTCGCCTTTTCTGCTGTCCGGAGGCTTATGGGAACCCTTTAAGCAAAGTCAACATATCTCGCGAGACCCATGTTTAAGGACGGCAGTTCAGCAGCGCAGGTTAGTCTCATTTGTACGAAAAGCTGTCCAAGTTGTATGATAAGCTGACAATTGCGTGCGTCGGCTGTGTCAAACATACTCCATCTCTGCCATTATGTTCTGGAATAAAACTAGGACCATGTCCCCCATTGGCAAGGCGCCTACCTGGGGTTGCTTCCTATGATATGAGATGTGCTCAAGTCACTCACGAGGTGGACAGAGCTGTGATCCGTCTGACGGAACAGCGGCCCAGTCAGGGGCTGACCAGATGGGACAGAGCTGTGATCCGTCTGACGGGACAGCGGCCCAGTCAGGGGCTGACCAGATGGGACAGAGCTGTGATCCGTCTGGCGGGACAGCGGCCCAGTCAGCGGCCGGCCAGGTGGAACAGAGCTGTGATCTGTCTGACGGGACAGCGGCGGCTCAGTCAGTCAGGCGCCGCGTCCCGCCACGTGACGCCGACGCTGCAGTAGCAGCAGCAGCAGCACTGTCCCACGGGGAGGTCAACAGCGGCGATGCCGTCCTAAGTGTGGCACTAGAGCGGTGTTGCCCCGCTAGAGCAGTGCCGACCGGGCACCGGCGCTACCTGCGACAGTTAGGAATTTGGGGCTGTTAAATTGCGGTGCTAAACTGCGATTACATTGCGAAATTATTATTTGTATATCTGTAGGAGAACGTTAGCTTGGTACGCGTAGAATGCGCCACACATCCACAACGAAACTGTTGGATGCCGACTTTTTACCAGCAGACAGCCATTCAGGGGATTCAACGTCGTTCTCCCGGCTCTCCTCTTTCGGCGGCGCATCGCGGCGAGCAGACCAGCCAGCGCTGCCATTTCACGGTAAAATTGCCCCAAATGTCGCGGTATTTGAAACGCCATTCGGTTGACCAATCAGCACGAATCTTGACAGTTGCCCGAATACGTATTGTGCACGGCGAAAGATCATAAGCGTTTTGATCCCTGGCATTGCTGACACTGATTGTGGGGTGAGATGACTTTTGTACACATGCCATTACCATATTTAGAGCGGCTTTGCCTTATAGCCGGCGTTTCCGGGAGCGAGAGGCGAGTGAACTAGTCGCCACAATTTTCAAAAAATGATTCCGCAGACATGTGCACTTTTACATGCATGCTATGGCGGGAAGAATTTAAGGAAATCACTATGTGATGAAAAATTACCGAACTACACAACATGTTGTTCACACGTATCAGAAAGAAGATACGAAGATCAGACAAAATTAAGCTATAACAGCTTAAGTCTTCGATTCGTCGCAACGTGCCGTAGTCGCAGTGTGGCCAATGAGAAGTGGCCTTTCCGATACAAATATATTTGAAATATCGTGGCCCACTGCGCAGCCGTAATATGTATCTACTGCATTATATTGAGCTGCGATCTCCAAAGCATGTTCGGAACCACTTGCGCCATACCACCACAGCCTCATGGATCAGGACAAGCGTTCATCGAATTTGTGGGTCACGAAACGAGGTAACGCCACACCAAATCATGTCACGCCTGCCCCGCCCTGAACCGGAATAGACAGTCAAGTTGTAGACGACCCTGGACGAATGGGAGCGACGCTTCCACTACCGGCAGGCCTCGCGGAGAATAAGGGTGCGCAGTTGTGGGCGTCAGATTTGGAGCCGATGGGAGGCTCACGCGGAATTCGACGTCATCCCCGCAACCTAGCGCTGAAATAAGCCAGCACAAATATGGAAACAATGTTCCGCCGGCACACACATACACAGCGCGCGTGCGCGCGCACACGCACACGCACACGCACACGCACACGCACACGCACACGCACACGCACACGCACACGCACACTCACGCCTCACACACCACCGCACACGCACAACGCACACACACACACACACACACACACACACACACCCACACACACACACACACCACACACACACACACACACACACACACACACGCTCACACACACACACACACACACCACACACACACACACACACGCATGCATGCACGCACGCGTTAGATGGCTTATCACACTGGGCTAAATTATCTGCTGTTTTCACTCTTGAGTTTCCACGCGCAGAAATCATTCAGCTGCGTAGTAATCCTGCCAGAGGTGTGCTATTTCGTTCGGTAATGCAGTCGCGCGACAGCATTACCATCACCGGAATATGAGACACCCGCTTTGGTAGTAATTTGAATCCTTGCACTGACTGATGTTCGCGCTAATCGCGTCCTGACTGGGCCTAACTACAAACATTGTTTAATATGTCCAATATTCAGTATTTAGTGCATCTAGTACATGTGTACATAGTACATGGTGCACTACATAGACCATAGTGTATCCAGTACATGTTTGGTACATCCAGTATCCGGTGATTAGTACATCCAGTACGAAGTATCACATGCATGCAGCATCAAGTGCATGTATTGTTTAACACACCATTTAGTACGTACATTATTACTAAATGCAGTGTTTAATGCATCCAGTATTCAGTACATTTAGTATTTAGTATATCAGGCAATAATTAATAATTATATTTAACAACTAGCATTTATTACATCCAGTATTAAGTATTTAGTGCATACAGTAGATTGAGTACATCCCCTGACATATCCGGATTGACAAGATCTGAAGAGGCGGGCGAAACGTCGGGTGGTAGCGCAAGTAAATCTTAACCGTGTATGATGCTCTCATTTAGAGCTTTAGGGCCTGACAGCAAAGGTCCCTGCAAATTATGTTGGACGGGGTGAGATCGATATTAATCAAAATTTAGTTTAAATTGTCTTTCAGCACCACAGGCTCGGACGTCATTCTCACAGGCAGGTCGCCCTCACGTTCTCTTGGACCTTTCTTTCTGTCTCCTTTTCATATGCTCATTCCCAACAAAAATATCGATTCTTTCGGAGCACACACTTTCACTTTCACACTATAGATGGACCATTCACATCCGTAGCTCGGTCACTGGGATCACAAATAAGCTTGTACGTCGGTGTGTGTGGTAGCACATCACAGACTGTCAGCGCCTGTCCAACTCAGCCTCCCCTGGGGCATTGCCGTTTTCTGTCGACGGCATTTAAGACGACCGTTATGGTGAAAGAAAGCAAGAGAGAGAGAGAGAGAGAGAGAGAGAGAGAGAGAGAGAGAGAGAGAGAGAGAAGAGAGAGAGAGAGAGAGAGAGAGAGAGAGAGCGAGAGAGAGAGAGAGAGAGAGAAGAGAGAGAGAGAGAGAGAGAGAGAGAGAGAGAGAGAGAGAGAGAGAGGAGAGAAGAGAGAGAGAGAGAGAGAGATAGAGAGAGAGAGAGAGAGAAGAGAGAGAGAGAGAGAGAGAGAGAGGAGAGACGAGAGAGAGAGAGAGAGAGAGAGAGAGAGAGAGAGAGAGAGAGAGAGAGAGGAGAGAGAGAGAGAGAGAGAGAGAGAGAGAGAGAGAGAGAGAGAGAGAGAGAGAGAGAGAGAGAGAGAGAGAGAGAGAGAGAGAGAGAGAGAGAGAGAGAGAGAGAGAGAGAGAGAGAGAGAGATAGAGGAGAGAGAGAGAGAGAGAGAGAGAGAGAGAGAGAGAGAGAGAGAGAGAGAGAGAGAGAGAGAGAGAGAGAGAGAGAGAGAGAGAGAGAGAGAGAGAGAGAGAGAGAAGAGAGATTCCTTCTGATCGTGAATGACAAATTCTTGTGGGTTCCCATGAAACACAAGAACCTTCACGCAGAGCAGCACCCTCTGCACGAATACGGCCGGAGGCACGCCCACGTTACGTAAGAGGGAAACGCCTCCGCTCGACTCGTCATAAACACGGGCCGGATTCACAGCCGCCCGACGCGCAGGGCGCTCGGTCCGATCGATCCCAGCTTGAATGAACCAAATCGACTCACCGCAAGGCAGATGGCGGGTATTTGCGGTCGGGCTACCGACAGCATTGGGCCGCCGCCGACGGGCTTCGCCAGCTCAGCCAGGCGAGACGCGCTCCCCCGTCCCCCCCCCTCCCGCTCCCCCCCCCCCCCCGGCTAAAGGGACGAGGTCGGCGTGGACGTGTAGCCGGCGCTGAAAATTACCGTCGGTAGTTCCTCTTTCCTTTCCGTTGCTTGTTCTTTCAGACGCAGGCTTACCACCAGTCTGAGATGACGAAGTTCTTGTCAGCAGTGCTATAACAAACATAAGAAAAGTGCAACAAAGGCCTGACATATATGATGTCAATAAGCTAGTGGCAAATGGGAAACATTGTTTCGACTTTTGTCCTTGTCTGGTGTGTTAGTGTGCACAATACTAATACACCAGACGGGGATGATAGCCTGAACTGTTGTTACATCCGTGATACTAATACCTCGCCTCAATTTTCTAGTAAAGCCTTAAGCATGATATTGTTATGCAATCTACGTCTAGGCCGCAGAGCGACCGCACGTAGAAAAAAACCTTTATCGCGTTAAACAACAGAACGTTGCGTTGCCCTCTCCCATACACATCGCATCCTGCAAGTTGTTGAGAGCTTTTTCTTACCCGGTATAATCCAGCATAGCACGGTAGCACCAGGAGGTAAGCAGCACCTGGTGATGCCTCCACTTTGGCAGCGTTTTAGTTAATAGCGTAGTGTAAATTGTTCAGTGTAATTGCGAGAAACATTATCCACATAGATAAGACAGTAGTAATAGCCTTATTCCTAGGAGAAAAACCGGGAGAATGGAGATATAGATGGGTTGATATTTCGGTAACATGCCTTTATCGAAACAATAGCAGGTTTCGAATCCCGTTGCAGCCGATGATAACAGTAAAAAGCGGCATTTTCAGTTGTTCGGGCCATATCTTAAAAGCTGCATTTGTGAAATCACGGTACCACTCGTACTGTGAAATATAACATATCACATATTAAAACGTTCTCGGTCGGTCCAGTGCCTGTCTCCGGTTCCGGCATTATCCAGCACACGTGACGCCCACATTCTGGCGCCAGGCCCGGTGTCCGTTCCGGGCGTTTCCCGAGCTAATGTGTGCTGTCATGTGCTGGGTATATTGACGATGATATGTTAATATTCACGGGTGCTGCGTGTATTCGTGGCGAGACGTTCATAGTGGCAGGTGCCACTGTTATCGATGGCGATATGTTCACAGTACCAAGGTCTGCGCGTATTGACAGGAAGATGTTCATTTTGCCAGGTATTGCGCGTATTGACGGCGAGATATTCATACAGCCAGTTCCTTTGCACCTTGACGGTGAGATGTTCATGCCGCGAGACGCTGCACATATTGACGACGAACTGTTTGTCTGCCTCTCGGATACTTTTGCTTGCCTTTGTGAACAACATAAAAGGTCATCATCCGAATGTATCTAAATATGCTCGATTTATCAAACAGCCAATCTGCCTTACAAGGTCGGCCTTAGCCCGACTCGAAGAGTGGGCCTGCTCACCGAGCTGTGCAAGTCACAGATCCGAATGTATCCAAATATTTCCCATTCATCAAACAGTCAGTCCACCTCACACGGTCGGCCTTAACCAGGCTCGGAGAGTAGACCTGCTCACCGAGCTGTGCAAGTGCAAACGCAGACTGCAGGCTAGAGGACGCGTAGACTGCAGCATGCAGTCGCTGCTCAGACACGTTGCCACGGCACAAGAACTTCCCATCCAATCAATGGGATTATTCCTGGTCTTAATCGTCACAAGGCCTCGGATGCGCGAGCGTCAGGCGATGCGGCTGACTCAGCAGGCTTCGGCAGGCTGGGGCCGGATCTGCGGGGCTAGCAGGTGCCGTCAGCAGACGGGCAGGCCAGCAGAACGACAGTCGTCTTACAAAACGGGCAGACCAGCAGAACTGCAGACGTCTTACAAGACGGGCAGACCAGCAGAACTGCAGGCGTCTTGCAAGACGGGCAGACCAGCAGAACGGCAGACGTCTTACAAAACGGGCAGACCAGCAGAACGGCAGAAGTCTTACTTACAAGGACACCGTTCTCCTCTGCTGTTCAGATGGATAGCGCTCCAGCCCTCCCCCCCCCCCCCCCCCCAGCCGTCTACTTGGGCTTCACACAGCCCGCGGACTTGGAGGAAAAGTGGGTCCAATCTGAGGAGAAAGGCACTTGTTGGCTATTTTAGGGGTAAGTGGAGGCATTTTTCGTAGCTTAGCCCCAACCCCCATCCCATTCCACCCCATCCCACCCCTCAACTCACTTTACAAAACTACAACCCTGCTCCGAACTCTAGAAAATGGTGGTCAAATCTAGAGATGTCTTTGTTAAGTGCGTATTGTAGATAGGTTCAGACATTTTGTCTTTCTGACCTTCGCCGCCACTTCCTATGTGTTTTCGAAACCACGTCCCAGCAGCCCTACCTCTACTACTACACATGATGTTTCAATTACCTGAGAATAGCATTACATGCATGACAACAAATCAAGAGCCACTGCCTCTCTCAGGAACAGGAAGATATGGGTGAATCCTAGACATGTGTCGCTTTAACGCCCTGCGTTGACACCTGATAGCCACAGTTTGAGTAGCTGCAATCAACAGCCTCCTAGATCGGCAGGGGATTCTGACGATACTTTCAGGGACGCCCTTTAAGGTACACCCTTGCAAGGCGTCTCTCGAAGAGCCCAACTGCGTGTTAAAAACGCTTCGGGTGGTGAGAATGCTGGAATATGGTGGCAGGCGATTCCACGCAGAGGCTGTGTGATGTGAAAATCACTCCGAGTTGTAGCCAGCCTCCGCTTTTGGAAGTGGAAGCTGCCCTTTAAAGCTCTTCACGGACGGAACGTTTGTAAAAATTTGTAGACTCAGGTTCAGTATGGTCGCCTGTGTCGAATACAGTTCTCTGCCAAACGCATTTTTTCAAATTTCTGAATTTTGTGCGGTCGGGCTCAGCATAGCAGAGACACGCTCATACCAATACGCGGCATTACGTATTCAATTTTGGGATTCTTTTGACATCAAAATACAAATATTATAAAGTCATCTCATTACCCACAAAAGTCAGCAATCAATACATCAGTGCGGTCGTTCGTGATAGCCAAATTTACGCGCTCTGCCGGACTTCACGGTAACTTTTTGTGACACTGCGCCTCGGCCGGGTGCCGAAGTGAGGAACTTAAGTGTCGTCTTTGACAGCGCTCTGTCCTGGGATTCACACATGTCCAAGCTCAGCCAACGGTGTATGGGCGTGTTGGCAGGCCTGTCCCATGCGGCACTGCCTTCCAGATGGCGTCATCAAAGCTTTAGTGACGGCGTTGGTGCTCACGCAGGCCAGACACTGTCCCACAGTTCATGACAATGGCACACAGAAAAACTTTGACGGAATCCAGAAGTTCCCAAGCTTTCCTGCCGGGGTGATTTTTGGCCGACATAGATTTGACCATGTGTCTGACCTGCGTGAGACGCTTCGATGGATCTCGTCTCGACACATGGCAGAGCTTCAAATGGTCACCCTGGCTCATAAAGTGATGCTGCACGGCAAGCCTGATATGCTGAAGGCCATCAAACCGCGACACACGCACGGGACCATTCGGCAGGACTGACGCCTGCACCTCCCACGGGACCCATTCGGCAGGACTGACACCTGCGCCTCCCTAGACCGAGAACCGAAACCGGGAGGAAATGCTTTGAGTGCCAGGCGCCAGCATTGCATGACGCATTGCCAGCCGACATCACGCGACTGACGCAGCATCGCTTCGTACGCGCAGTGAGAGTGCACCTGTTTGAGCGCTGATGCTATTGGCAGCAGGTGAATGGGTGTGTCTGTGTGTCACGTGTTTCGTTTTTACCTGCATGTTCTTATCTCCTGCACTTTTGACACAAAGGATAACAGACACGCTCCACTTGTGGATGACCTTATGTGTGTGCATGTAGTATTTCCATGTGATGGCATATGGAAGTAATGCATACACACTGTTATTCATATATTCCAACGGTGCAAGAAACTCTCGCAAAAGTAATCCAAACAATTCGACCACGTGTATATACAGCAATGTATAAATATGCACCCAAAGGATTAACCAAATGTGACGTAATCATGGATTGACGTGGATACCACTGGTGTCCACGTCGTTAAACGAGCATAAAACCACGTGTATTGGCTTGATTCGGGTGCTTTTGAGCTCGTCTTGTTGTAGACTGCTGCATGATATAACCCATCGAATGGGGATTCCTAATAAACATGTATGCTTCTGCATTTGTAAGCATTACACTTAGTCTAGTCACGCCCAGCGCTGTCATAATCTCCGAAAATGAAGATGAAATTGACGAGTCGACTGGAAGTGTGCAGTGATTTACATAGCACGCGTGCAGTAATTTACCCGTTGAAATATGTCGAACGCTGATCAAATAACGCTCTATACTTAAACACCACCGGTTCTACCCCGGCCTTGCGGACTGATTCCGTCGACGCTGGCGTAACCCTCGTCCCGCGCTGTAAGCGTGCCGCAGTACCCGCACCCCCCTGCCGCTCTGTCCATGTTTGCACGTGACGGTTCTCCCCCCCCCCCCTCCCCACGCGGCAGCCTTGCATCAACAGAGGCAACTGGCGTCCAAGTGACCTCAGCGTTTTCGCGGGTTGAGTATCAGCAAAGAAGGGTTTAATGTTGATGTTTAGATTATATGAGTGCCCACCATGCAATTAGCCCTCTATCAGTTGCACGCTTCCAGGTCTCAGTAAGTCAGCTGCACGCACCCAGGTCTCGGAAAGTCAGCTGCACGCTCCCAAGTCTCGGAAGGTCAGCTGCACGCTCCCAGGTCTCGGAAAGTCAGCTGCACGCTCCCAGGTCTCGGGCACGTCAGCTGCACGCTCCCAAGTCTCGGAAGGTCAGCTGCACGCTCCCAGGTCTCGGCACGTCAGCTGCACACTCCCAAGTCTCGGAAAGTCAGCTCCACACTCCAAAGTCTCGGAGATTCAGCTTCACACTCCCAAGTCTCCGCAGAGTTCTTATTAAAGCTGGTCATAGAGCATACAAGCCCCAAATCGTACATCTACATGTGGCGAAGGGCCGTCGCTTCTGATGCGGCAAGGGGCAATTCGTTGTTGTCCGCTGGCCGAGACGTTGTTAGATAAGACGTCCCCACATTGCCACGCATGGTCATGGCCCCACATGTCGCGCGGTTAACTCGCTCCTGTCCTTCTCCACGCCTCCCACGCCAGCCCCGAACCGGCTTCGCGGCGACAGGTCTGCCATCCCGGCCACGTCGTTTTCACAGTATCGGCTTGATGCGGGACACTTGAGCTCGTCGGCGATTACGCTGCGGAGCTGGGCTCGCCGAAAACGGGATAAGAGTGAGCTATTTGTTGAGTTAGTCAAGAGAACCAACAAGATGCGTATCACATAGCGAGACGACTGCTAGGTTTTGTACTTAGCTTTTGCCCATGTTTTTTGCTGCTGTCATGGTGAAAGAAATCGGCTTTCATGAAGCTGACTGATACGCAACAACTGTACGCTTTGGATTGCGCGCTTATACCTAGCGCATTTTTTTCGGTGGTTCTGCAGGGCAAACAAGCTTCATTGGAGTGCAGGAATTGCCTGGGAGCGCACCTCGTGCACCAGACCTCCAGTGTTCGGCGAGATGCTGCAGCGATCCGTGAGGTGCGCAACGGGGCTGATCGTGCGGCAGTATGACGCTTGGGCACATATTGACACCCTTTTTCACCTCGGCTAGCGTCTATGTCGGTCTGCTGTGGAGGTGAAGGTGTAATGTGAGGGTGCGTCGGATAGCGACGCCTTGTCTAACTTTCTCCTCCTTGACCTCTGACCTCCCTCTCTGATCTCTCGTCTCTTCTGTCGTCCATGGCGCTGGCGACTTTGTAGGACGCAGCAGGGCCGCAGGAAGGCCACACTACAACGCACTTCCGAAAAGCCACAAATTCCGTTGAATTTCGGTCGGAGACGCTTAGACTAAAACGGTCCTAGGTCACTGATGTTACATGCATTTGACATAACGAATTCAGAGTGCATGCGACATTGATGTAAGAGAAGATGCTGCTAACTTAAAGGTGGCTGACGTAAGCCGTTCTCTATCTGTGCACACAATATTATGAGGGTAGGATGCCTACCTCCCTGACCCGTCCGTGCTACGGTTAATGATGCATCAGTCATCAGCATAGCCCGGCGGAAATGCATCAGAAAGGTCTGTGGCAAACATTTCAAGAGGACGTTTGTGATATTCGTGTCTTGCACAAATGGTTATTCCCTTCACAGTTTTCGCATGCTACGAGGTTTCGGAAATTTGCAGACAATGAACTACACTCCAGTACATGCCAGGGCAACAATAATGTGAGCAGAGTTTTTCATATGTGTTATCGCCGGTTGAATCGACGTTATCGACATTATCGATGCACATGTGTTTTCTCATATGTGATCGGAGTTAAATGACAGTAAGTCCCGTCCATTCCCTGATGGCGTTCCTCTTTACGTGAGCGCTTCCTTTCTTCGGAGTCGAGCACCACTCCGAGTCTCCTAACGGAGTCGATGATATCCGTGCCGATTGTTTTCCTGACAATTTTGCCGTTTTTCTGCCAATCATGTTTTAACCAGATTTTACCAAATGTTATCTTTCATTCTAATTGTCATTATTGTCATCTATCGCCATATGCAGCACATCAACGGACCATCACTGGAGAAAGTACCCGTACGTACCTCAGTTTCGCAACCCCCGCTGTCTTGCAGTCTTGGCCACCGTAAATAACTTGATTAAATGTGTCCACCTTGCAGCACAGGCAATAACTTGTCCTGCATGTTTACTATCAATATCTCCAGTCTCCACTCTCTTCTTCGAGTCATTTGGGCTTCCATGCCACGTTGCATGCGTTCGTCAGAATCGACATTAAATCACACGCGTATGTCACACAGCACAACACGTGCCATTTTGGAGTGACCCGGTCACGTGAAAGCTCCCCATTAGAAGTCTGCATTCGAGGAATCCAGCCGCGGGCGTGAATAACAACCGCCTCAAATCCCAAGGGTCCTTCGCGGCACCGCGAGGTAGGAACGCCACATTGTCCTGATGGCGGCTTCAGATCGAAGGTCCCAGTAGTGGGCCGGCACACACGTGCGACGCTTCTCACTAAGGGCGGCGGCTATTTCCGATCCGGGAAGAGTGATACGCCATGTCATCAACCGCGGCCACACACAGGGGCGGATGTGAGGACACAGAAATGGGGTGGTAAAATGCACAGCGGTGTTATCATTACACACAGATAGTCAGGAAACATAATTACTTCTGCCATCGGCCAGCTTCATGACGCGGCCAACAGCACTTCACTGCACTTCAACAGCACTTCAAATCCGGCTCGCGAATTGATCCACAATCCATGGAATGTGAATCAATTCGCGAGCCGGATTGGACCAGATCAAAAATGTCCACCAAAACATGGGTTAGGACCGGGCCGGATTTTCAAGTTTGCCGGCTCACACGGATCGAACGGTTTGAAAACCAATCAGATGGAAATTATCACTAAAAAGTCCCTCAGATGCCCAGTGAAGACAATCCAGAAAAGAGCCTTTGAAACAGTAAAAACACTTTCGATTCCATGCAAAAAATGAAGCAAAATTATGCACGTTCAATTCCGTGTAACGCATAACAGACTAAGTAGAATATAACAGTAACATATTCCACAAATAATTTTTCTGGTTAACAAATCGCGGTGATTTGAATTGAAATGAGAGTGAATGAAATTGATGTGAATGAGTGACACTCAAATACGTCGTAATAGGGAACTAGAGTTTCCATTCCCTCGAAGTAACTCATACACCTAATGACCCAACACCCTATCTAATCTTTACATGCCTACCATCGCTCTTGATCTCGTCATTAAAACCATTTAACCTCGGTTACACTGCATTTCAATGTTGAAAAAGGGCAGGGGCATGCTTTGCCGCCAGGAAGCTCACCACGGTGTTTGGACACGCAAGCTAGTGTCTGAATAAATAAGAAAAGTTAGCTCCGTGTCAACGCCGATGGTGAGAAAAGCTTCCGATTTACCGGGTATGACCGGTGACAAAAAATCAGACACTTTTGCCACCCCGTTGGACAACATTGCGAAAATGGAAATCCATTATAACAGACCAGACCATATCACGATAACCGATCCCAATTACACGAAACTCAAAGCTTAATATTGTTCTGTGCTCGCCAACGCTTGCAGCGCGAACTTGTGTACAGAACATGTCGAAGCGTTGATGTTTGCTGTATGAGCAAGTTGCGCCACAATATGCTGCCAAAAATTATGCAGCCAAGATTTGCTTTGCATGCTGAACAGTATAAAATAACAAATAAGTAGACTCATTTCTAGTAAGAATCGTGGCAGACCACAGCATCTTGCAATAAACGTGATAAGTTTGCTAGGCGGGCGTTTTAAAGCGTCGCACCATTTGAAACAGATGGGCTCGAATGCCCATCACGCGACATTGGATTGGGCTCAGTGCAAGGCTGCGGGGTGCCGTTGGTTACGTTCGTGTCGTGAAAAGCTGACTGGCTTGAAAAACATAAGCAGTCGTCAGTTTTGAAGGCATCGTGTGGCTTTTCCAAGGATCTTACATGGAGGGCGTCCCTGGCATTAGCGTTAAAAAGCCCTGTGAATTTAAGAGGCTTATTGTTTGCGGATACCCAAGCTGTAGCTTCAGAGGTCAGTGGAGGATGTTGGAGCGACACATGTCAAGGATTCATCCGGGGCTTTCTGCTGCTGAGAGGAACAGCGGCTTGGAGGTAAGAGGCTGAGCATCGCTGCTGTAGACCTTCTCGCACTGCCTGTCGCACCCCAGACTTAAGACTAACCGTAAGACAGGTGTGAGATAAAACGTTTTTGTCATATTGAATATAGAGCTGAACGAAAGTGCCAAAGGTGTTCAACACTGTCATTCGGATCTACTGATACCAGTATTGCATGGGCTCCGTACTAGTTGATTGGGACCATGTTACGAAGTGAGAGGCCTATAGCGGTGATACCTGCCTTGCTTTTAAGTCATCTTTATTTGCTGTCTTTTATCGCAGTTTATAGTTATATTACAGCGGTTTCTGATAGATTTGGCTCCAGGTCACAATTAAGAATGTTTCAACTTTCGTTGGTGACATAAAATACACTTTTCACCGCTGGCCAACACTACAGCTGCTGTCTTATCTAGTCGGTCAGCAGAATTTGGGAGCTTAACACCAGCTTCAGCTTAAGTGTGACGCTTGAACTGATCCATTATCAGGTGTTTGCCAGAACAGAGATTGTAACTTGCTCACAATGATTTCTTTGCCTGCTTTCATATCTAAAATGAAGATTTGGTAAGATTTGGAGCAGCTTGTGCGATCACCAGAGTCCTAGGCAACTCCCTATTGTGTATATGAGATGTCAAAGCGCCAGCGGTCATGACAGATTTCATATGATGGCCGGAATGTACTTAATTCTCGCGATGCGTTTTGTAAATATGTGGGAATCTTATATATGTGTCTGACGCACTCTCAGCGCTTGAGAGGGCTTGCGCACTGTGACTAAAACTCTGCGTCACCTTATATAATATTAATTATAACTCTCGTAGCGTGTTGAAAACAAAGCCACGTGCACGAAGTTACATATTATTGCCAGGGTACATTGACAAATCTATTTTTGCTGCGTAAATGTGACTTCATGCATCTATGCGATGCACGACTTCAATCAGAAACAGCCCTTGTCCTTGTTTCGATAGTACCAAAAAGGGGAGGTTTAATAGCTTCCAGCATTCTACCATTCCTACCAATAGGACTCAAAGATGACGCAACTGCGTCATTCCTCTCAATGAAAGAACAGGTACCGCAGGCAGTGAACAGTCGTACCATTGTAATGTAACGTTAACGTAGCCGGTAATCTGACGGGAAATAATGGCCCCTTGGGGCCGTTTCATCTGTTGGTGTGTCTCCCAATGCACACACAACCTGAAGTATCAGATATAAGGTGAGATTGTCCTTATAATTGTTCAGAGGGCGCACTAGATGAGCGTCGACCTGCGCTTGTGAACTGGGCGCCGAAGAAACTGTCCAGTGATACGTGTAGGCATGTTACACCTAACGTGGAGGCTGAAAATGTCAATTTATGCGCCTATGCCTCTGGGATATTGAAACTAAATGTCATCTTGGCCCCTGCATATGGCGGTACTTGTGAATTATTCGCCAAAATAATTGTGATATGATCAATAATATGATTTTCCTTGTTTCCTCTGATCTTCACACACAATTGCACTTATTTGAGTTAACTAGCTGTGTTGAGTATCTAAGCACCCACTGGATTATGATAATTGTAGATATTTGTAGAATCATAGATAATTGTACATGTTTCTCCAGTGGAAATCAACAAATTTCTAAGCATCGAATACTGAGATGAACCAAATTATCTACTACATGGGTATAAGTCCTTCATGTGGAAACGGATTAGCACGGATTAAGCTGATGTTTTTTCCGATAGCGCGGACTGGACCGGATTGAACTGAGAAATCTGGGAAAAAGCGGGTTGGCGGAAGGATTGGATCTGATCTCGCCGGATTAGAATAGACCGGGTCCTAAAAATTCAATATGTGATGTGCTCTACGCATTAGTCGAGATTTTCAATGCTAGACAGCAACACCAGGCCGGCGTTAGGCATGGTTGAGTGGCTTCCTCGCCGGCTGCGTCGCCAACGGAGCGTCAGGCATTGAGCCTCGCCCCCCCCCCCCCCCCCCCCCCCTCCTCATGCATCGGCAGTGGCGCGCGGGACTTCCGTCGCCGAGCGCCGAGCGGCGGAGCTACGCCTGGCGATGCTACGCCTGGCGGCGGAGCTACGCCCTGGCGATGACAGTTGGGCGACTAACGCGGACCAAGTGAATGGCTTTGGTCCAGAAATACTGTTGACGCATAGACATCATTTGGCTATGACGGATGCATAATCATAAAGCAATTAATTAGTCACGCAAACACGCATTTCAGTCAAATTTGGAGAACTAGTTAAGTCGGTGAACCGCTTTCGGGGTTCCTAAATTGCAGTCATGGTTGGAAAATGGAGGACAACAATTCTTTGTGATTAAAATCAGGCCTGTGACTTTCTTATAGGCTGTGTTGTGTTGCATTCCGTAGACCCCGTACAAAGCACATACGGTGTCGATAAAATCTTGAAGCGATCTGACTCCAAACAAAATTAAGGTCTTTAATGCAGTCAAAAATGAAAATAGATGGCGTAAACCGGGTCAGCAGAATCACCGCCGTCTAAGAAAATAGTTAGTAACGCCCATTGTAAATAAACTCGCAGATAACTCGCACATCGTCAACACCAAGTGAACAAGGAGAGCATGACAAAAGTTTCGACTTTGGTCACCTGATTCAACGCTGTTGTGAGGATTGTGATAACTAAGTTCTTTAATGTCACTTGACAGGCTTTTCCCTGCGCTTGTTTCAAAAACGGGAGCATCTACGTTTACTTAAATGTAATATACCGACGCCTGGCTTTCATCAGTGTAGAAGTTCTAACCCATATGACTGAAGGCATGGGTCCAAATCAGAGATGCAGCTTCTCCCAAAATATCAGCCCACAGCCCAGCTCGCCCGCCTAGCTAGTGATTCAGCCCGCAAAAGTCCGCCGTGCCACAATGGGGATTCCTCATTAATCCGCATGTACTGATTTATTGCAGTATGCATTTCATCATTTAATCCTAATTTTATACCAATGCATTAAAACGTGCATAAAATGACACGCTCATATAATTTAATGAATAGCATTACTTCAATAAAACCAGTGAGGTTACCCAGAAAGCAGCAATCAAAGAGCCAGCACCACTGAATTTATAATGCACCAAAGAACAACCTTAACACTGTGATAGCAGTTTTCAATTATCAATAAGCATGATGAGTACGAAAATAAAATTTGCCTTTCACCAAAATGCTCCGAAGGTTTCACTCTTCTACTTCGCTTCAATAGATCGCAAGCCAGTGCTTTTGATTATATGCCTCAGCTGATAGCTTTGCACTGACGGAGTAAAAAAGTGCTGGATGCTTTAAGTCATGGGCAGTGTCAGTTCATTACAATGTGCATAAGCTCAATCATCATTCCACTGCGTCACAAAGGCCGCGGTGTCTTATTTTCCATTGAACGAACACAGCCGTCCTCTTACATGGTGTTTGCTGTCCTAAGTGAACGCATCATGTGACTACACCTCGTAAAAATCACATGGTAGCTTTGAACTCTCTATGTTCCAGCCCACAAAATCGCCGTACCGATCCTGTGATATGGCCTTCAATGCAAGGAAAGCGATACCATTTTATCCACGAATAGTTGCACTCCATTGACATCACTGACATTTAGCAATGCCATCAAAGTCAATGAAGGGTTTTGCTTCTACAAATCGCTTCCACAAAAAGAACCAGAATGCAAAAAAAAAACAGTGCCGATGGTTTTTTCCACGCCATTCAAAGCCTACAGAGCACATCTTGCAGTTTTTTTACAATTGCTTCATTCACGTCATATGTTTAAAATATGTTTTCACACAGAGCTGCTTACATATACAAATATTAAAAAATTCAAACGGAACAAGAGCATTCATGAGAAATTTGTCGAAGAAATGGTAGCAATCAAGATTTCGTGTAAGTGCCCTGAAGTGCTGGTCGCAGCTCGCAACTTCTTCAGACCTTAATCAACCAACTCCATGTCAACACTTTTTTCAGTTTCCACAGCTCTTGCGCATTTGACAAGTGAGTGTAGCTCGGGCAATAAGATATTCACAGATTCACACACATTTCTTTAATTATGAACGTTGATTGTGATTTGTGGAATGTTTCTCTTTGTGTGGAAACCATGAAAGGTTGAGTGTGCCACATATTCACAATGACAGCCAAGTGTTGTGTCCCTATATATATATATATATATATATATATATATATATATATATATATATATATATATATAGATGTATATAGACCGAACTGGAAGACCCTTCGTCAGCTGGCCTAGTCTGGGCTGAAAGACCTCTCCTGCAGCTGGCCTCAGCTGGCCTGGTCTGGTCGGGAAGACCCTTCCATCAGCTGACCTGGCCCGAACGGGAAGACCCCTCGCCAACTGACCTGGTGTGGACTGAAAGACCCCTTCGTCGGCTGGCCTCGTCCACACTGGAAGACTCTGCATCCTGTCTGGTCGAAACGGGAAGACCCCCTGCAGCTGGTCTGGTCTCGACGGGAAGACCCCTTCGTAAGCTGGCCTGGTCTGGACTGGAAGACCCGCTCGCAGCCACACGGTCTGCGCTCACCGGCAAACAATGCTGTCTCTTCCTGCATAGCAACACATGTTTTCCCCGTTGTTCCAGGCAAGTAATTAGCCCGGCGACATAGTGAGTACCGGCACAAGACGGCTGGGTAAACCAAAAAAGGACAGTTGGGCTCAGAGGCCATCGATCCATGGCCCAGCAGATGGCACGCTCCAGGGGGACAAAACATCCTGGCCCCAGGACGTGCCGAACCATTAAAGGTACGCGACGCGGCCGCATGCGTGGATGCCTGCCGTTTTCATCCTTGAAGTTGCCAGTGTCCGCCAACACGCCAGTGACTGCTGCAAAGATGATTATACAGCCTTCGTTGTTGCCAAGGCGTTTTGAGTAATATTGACCATTATCTGAGGTCGACGTTCTGGGGTATATCATCGTCAGCCCGACAGCCAGTTTTGAGTGAGATATGCTTACCATAGCGCACACATTTGAGTGGTGGAATTATACATGGGCTCCAAGACCTATCGTAGCTGTCATCGATATGCGATAATCAGTACTAGTGTGTTACTTTTGCCACCGGGATATTCATGTGGATGGCATGAGACCAAGAAGGGGCAGAAAAACAGACGAGGCATATTCACAGGGGAGCGATTCGCAGTTGACCAGCCCTGTTCGATGCAGGCAAAAAGCAGTTGTATATGAATGCGCCGAATGCAGTGTTCATATGCTTCCGAGCATACAACACAGTATTCCTACCTGGAAATGGGCGTGTTCAGGGCTTTAGACAGGACGCTTCTCAGCAACGGAACTCCGAGAACGGATCAATGGTCTGGAGGTACGCGGCTGCTGGAACCATGACCAGCGGTGCAGCTATGACACATGTCGCGCCTCTGCGGTCGAAGGCGACGCGTGGGTTCAGCCGGGACCACCGTGGGCGGAGGCGGACGTGCCGCATGTGCGATGGGTCACGTGTGTCCTTTGGCGCCGTCGTTGAGACCTGAGCCCCGCAGCCGGCTGTTCCCGCCAGGATTGCCGACGTACACCATGCGCTTGTCAAGTCGTCTGGATGTTAGAGTCGTCGTTACTGGGTGCAGCCGTATTGATCTGTGTCGTGTCACGCCAGTCCAGAAACCGCGCGAGGGTAGTGCAGTGATGCCGATTCGTGGAAATTGACATGCATCGTGCCACGGAGATACGTTTTGAGCCTACAGGCGTAGCGAGCGACGCCGACGCTTGCTGTAGACGCTTCTTGTAGCGATGGTGACAAAGAACGTTGGCTCTTTATGCGTTTAAATCATTCGCCCTTGATCATAGATTTTGCTCTTAGGTTGTTCTATTGCGGGGCGTTACAAAACATCGCAAATCGCACAACACATCCACATTCATTAAACATGGATGCTTCCAACACCACCGCACGAGCAATGGGTAAATATTCCGTACTTGCAGTGCCAATCCGGTACCTGGCCCGGCGATGTCAGGAGCTTGCAGTCCCAACCCCAAAAAAGAAAAACAACATGCATTTCGACCCATCACGAGAAACGAGCCAGTGAGCTAGTGAAGCACTGTGCGGTACATGCCGTGGTCAGTGCAAATATGCGGTTCAGGTTCTCAGAATTCTTGCATCTCTAAAGTTAATACATGGGTTTGCTTCTGTTCCTGACTGCGGAGATGTCCACCGACGGATAGCCACACCCGCTGGCAGGGCGGCGTGCTGAATCTTGCAGGACGTGGCGGTGAGTGAGTCATGACGTTTGACCAGTATCGCTACGACCACGCAAAAACGGTAGATGGAAGCGACGTGTAGCTTGACGCTTAGCTATATCTTGCTGTATCCGATGATACCTTGATTATTTAGGCCCAGACCATATCAGATTACTGGGACAAGATGCCGCCTCTGTGGTCAGCGGGGTTCCCGTCTTTCAGAAACAGCGTTTCTCTGTAGCCGTCCCCACGCCGCCGTTTGTGGAGTGTCTGCTACGCGATCAGAAGAAAGGTGCTTGGGTGCGCGTCTCAGAACGGGGCTCGGCCCTTTGACCTGTCGGGGACGGTCGGCCGGAGGGTCTGGTGAACTGGGCTGACGTCGGGAGGTCTGATGACCTGGGCTGACGCCAGGAGGTCTGGTGACCTGGGCTCACACAGGAAGCTCTGGTGACCTGGGCTGACACCGGGAGGTCTGATGACCTGGGCTGACACCGGGAGGTCTGATGACCTGGGCTGACGCCAGGAGGTCTGGTGACCTGGGCTCACACAGGAAGCTCTGGTGACCTGGGCTGACACCGGGAGGTCTGATGACCTGGGCTGACACCGGGAGGTCTGATGACCTGGGCTGACACCGGGAGGTCTGATGACCTGGGCTGACACCGGGAGGTCTGATGACCTGGGCTGACACCGGGAGGTCTGATGACCTGGGCTGACGCCAGGAGGTCTGGTGACCTGGGCTGACACCGGGAGGTCTGATGACCTGGGCTGACACCGGGAGGTCTGATGACCTGGGCTGACACCGGGAGGTCTGATGACCTGGGCTGACACCGGGAGGTCTGATGACCTGGGCTGACACCGGGAGGTCTGGTGACCTGGGCTGACACCGGGAGGTCAAGACACTAGAGTTGGCGTGACATCACATGAAGCATTAAAATATGCTGACAAAAATCGGCTTTTAGGTTATGATCGCTACACAAGAGGAGATCCGGTTGGATATTTCACAAAACTAGCTATGCTCAGAAAAGAGCATGATCACAAAGCCATCTCCTGCAAAATAGGAAGACAAATACGTTCAAAGAAGGTCCTGTGAGAAATTACTTCTAACGGAAGATGTCTGCTTTTCACTGTCTATAAATGGTACGTTCGAGCATGGGTGTTGCCACGCCTCGATCCTTCACTGCAGTGACTTGGTCCCCCTCCCCTCGCCCCAATCTCAGAGTTCATAATGGCCTCCTGGAGGTGCCTATTTTTAACCCACCACTGCGCCAAGACCATCAGTGTCCCACAAAGTGAAGCTGCGCGCCTGTTGGCTGGCTTTGATGGCCGCAGTACTTGCGGTGATGTCGGGCTCAGCGTTTGTTTTCACACATTATTTCCTGCACCTCTGGGCCCTACGTCTCTCCAGATGCTGTGTCGCGAGTTCATTGAAGAGCGTGCCAGCAATGGGAGGCGACCAATGCAATAGACCGTCACACAAAGGAAGACAAAGGAATGCTCGTAAAACCCATCAGGAAGAACAAAGATGACAGGTGTTTGGACAATAAACTCGCCTCTGTGCTGCCGCTGTGTAAAACAAAAATGCATGGGAACGTCCTTTATGGCTTCTGCTGGGGCACCGTCAACCGGTTTTGCATCAGCATGGTTTTCCACTCAGGTGGGCGTGCGCAGCAAGCCTGACTTTGCTGGTCCTTGATAGCCAAAGCATGCAAACTGACGTATGCAATGCATATTGATCGGCCTTTACCACTGTGAATCACAGACTGCTGTTTAGGACCCTCGGACATGCTTTGAATGTCATCGGTAAATCCATTCATGGATGTAAGCGTACGTACGGACAGCCAGAGAGCCGTGCTGAAACCTGCATGACAATGAATCATCTCATGTACCAATCCCATCGGATGTGTCTAAGGGCACCATATGTGGTCCATTGCTCTGCATATTGTCCACCGATGAATCCCGTCCTGCGCCGGCACAAACTGCACAATGTATGCCGACATGCAAACTATCACCGAGCTAGCCTCTGGATGATCTGCGCGCGCTGCAACGGGTTATAAATAACCTTTTTGTTTGGTCACATGTCTGACATCTTTAAATGAACCCCTCAACATGTGATGCTATTTCTCTCACTCTTCGTGGTCAACCATCACAACGCCGTAAACAGTAGAAGGCACAGCCATTAAAGACCGTGCCGAGGCGCAGTCTTTGGCAGTTTTACTGAGCTCGAAGCTCACTTTTGCCAGCCGCGTAGACGCGTCGGTCAGCAGGTCGAGACGAATGTGGAGCCTCACTACCCGCAGCATGCAAGCACTAGCCTGCTAACGCGTAGGCCTTAATCATAGAACTTATGTTTACGCATCGATTGTTCTCGGCACATCCTCCCCACTCATGTAACTTGACAGCATGGTGTTATCCGGGGCAGCCCGGACCGACCTAGAGCCGCTTGAGAGAACCCGGCACGGATGCATGATCTGATTGCTTTACTCCACAGACAATCGACTTAGAGGCCTAGGGTGCGCTCATCTCCCATAATACTTCAAGGTATTTTGTATCCAATCGCGCCATCGCCGATAGCATATCATGTTTATTTACGTGTTTTACTGAGAGCCGGATCACTTTTTTTCTCATTCCACCTACGCGTGACAATGGGAACGACCAGAAGTCCTACACTCGGAACGTTTCCGTTGCACAAGTCAAGAATATTGTAGGCTTTCCTGCTTACTGGATTTCGGCCGAATGTAGCAGCCTCTTTTGAGGACTGCCTGTCCAACGACCGATCTCTTCAGCCCTCCTGATGCTGCCTACGGAGCTTCCGAACATCTAAAAGTGTCCGTACATTTACAAAGTCACCGCGCACCTACAAAGTCACCGCACATTTACACACACCTACAAAGTCACCGCACATCTGCAAGGTCACCACAAAGATGCAAAGTCACCGCACATCTACAAAGTCACCGCACACCTACAAATCCACTGCACGCCGTTTCGACGCACTGAGTGCGACCTTCCAAACCATGTCTTCCGTGTTTTTTTCCCGCAGCATCTCTCAGGCCTGCCACCGGGACAGCGCTCAGACTGTCCGACGACGCCTGCACGGTGCCACCAATATCTCTCGCGACCTGACGGATGCCCGCCGCTCAGACTGTCCGGTGACGTCTGCACGGCGCTACCAATGTTTCTCGCGACGCGACGGATGCCCGCCGCTCAGACTGTCCGGCGACGCCTGCACGGCGCCACCAATGTCTCTCGCGACGCGACGGATGCCCGCCGCTCAGACTGTCCGGCGACGCCTGCACGGCGCCACCAATGTCTCTCGCGACTTGACGGAAGCCCGCCGCTCAGCTTTGATGCTTGAGGTCGGCGAGGTCCGGCTCGGTCGACACCACTGCCACGCTAGCCCAGGGATGCTGCACGCGACCGGACACGACCAAGCGAGCGTGGAACAAAGACATTCAGTCGATGTGTCCTGGGAAACACTGCGGCTGTAATGCACGTTGGCTGGTTTTTTTTGGGGGGGAGTGGGTGGAGCGTAGGATTAACGCGCTCTTATGCTAACACTAAATATTGACTAATCTTGGCAAAATGTTGGCCATATTATCATATTGGCTATATTGGCATTCTCGCGAAATTATTACCTATTAGCTGCATATGACGCAAGGCCTGGCCCGCGATTTGGGTTGGATGGCACACTGCTCTTTACCATTGCATCGATGCATCCACACATTAGTCGAAATGTGTCTCTTGAAGTGATTGCTGTTGCCCCTCACAGTTTTGTGAGAATGGCAGGTTTTCTGTTTCTTGACAATTTTCTGTGCTATGAAAGTCACGAACACATGCAGCCATTCAATACGCAATAAAATATGATATGACAGCAAATCACTTCAATTTCACAAAGGCAGAGAAGCGAAGGCTTACAGAAATGTTTCATTAAAGCTCATCCTTCAGTCACGTTGACCATGCCGCCTGATTTTTGCGGCGTTAGCACAATTACATGACCGGTTTCTGAAGTGATCTGCAATGAAATCCCAGACATCAGTCTCCAAGCCCTTGTCTAAAAACGTAATGAGGCAGCCTGGAGAGTTCAGAGTTCGTCCAAAGTACTGCTGCTTGTGGTAGAGTGCTGTAAAATATTTTAGTGAAGAGAGAAAGATGAACCAATAGATTGTTTGAGAATGTTCTATATGCAGGTGAGGTCATGAGGCATTCATCGGACTGGGAGAACTGCTGCTCCAAAAAACCCAGAAGGGTGAGCTTGCTCGATGACAGCTCCTCCAGACTGACATACCAGGAGTTTGTGCTGAAGACACTGTCTTTTCGTCCGTGTTCGGCCTGGAGGCCCCTACGCGCCTGCGCAGTGTGATCACTGTCGTTCACCATCTGAAGTGTCCGCCGCTCCGAGCTGCGTGGGCCGCGTTCGGCGGCCATGTCACGCTGCAGTACTATAGGCTAAGCTACCCACACCAAAAGCGGGTCACGCTGTATAATTCCGAAATTGCCAGTGAATTTGTGTAATAGGCTGTCGGTAAGACCTCGTAGTTGATGTCATGCAGGAACCTGTCACTTTTCGTGACTGAGAAGATGTTAACGGCAGCCCTGGTGTCCTGCTGTCCCTGTGGTCTGTTGTGGTCTGTGATTTTTCTCACTTTTTTGCTAGCGCGCATGGCTCTAGGCTGTTAACGGCGCACCTGCCTACGTCATAATAGTCATGAATGCGTGGTGCTTGTCGGCAGCTACTGCCGCTGCACACATTGCACGCTTTCTTCTCCCTTATCCCGCTTTTCACTCCGGGCAATTTTCGGGTGAAGAGGTTTAAGGTGTTTTGTTTGCATATTTGAATGAGCGGCACGAAGTTCATTTTTTCCCACCTGTAAGTGAGTGGCTGTGGTTTACCTTTCGTTACCTATTACACGCCACAATTCTTCCCATGATGTAGCCTGCTTTTGACGCACGTCTGTCGCTTTCAAAAAATATTTGTGTGGACTGACCATTAGATGCGGTAGAGCTCCTCTGCAATGCCTCTTGTTTGATTCGCTTTCCATCGAATGCACAGTGGCTAAGGACGAGATCATGCCATGGTCAAACCGCCACACTTCACCGATTTTAGCATGAGACCACACGGCTTTGACCATGACAAGCTCTTAGGGTCGTCGTAAACAAAGGTATTATATATTTGGTCATCGACCCTAAGACAAAGCCTAACACCACCAACAAAGAGGAAACAAATCGCCCTCACTGATGTGGGTGTCATTAATAGCACATGCGACGGTAGCAACATGATAGAGCCAATATAGCACAAGTGATGAAAATAGAGACAATATACGGCAAAATATTGGCACATTGAACATGAGAGTATCTTGAGTCACCTTTACGCGCTAGAGCCGATTTGAAGAGTTCATTATTTCACGATGGGAGATCAGCTCAGGACAATTGAAAGCAAACCTTAAGCGGGTTGTCTGGTCGATGACCACTATGAATAAAGAAGAGTCAAGGTTAAGCATCCTGAAATCACGGACTCAGCACACGATACAGGCTCAATGACGAGGATGCTAACGCGCCTGACCCAAAATTTGAGGGTCGTGTGTTCAAAGCCAGTTTGAACACAAATCGTTCTATTTGTTCCCTATTTATTACACGCTGTATTCGCTATCAGCATGACATCAGGGCGATGCGAGATTCAGTCCTTGAAGGGCTTTGTTGCAACATTCCGAACACACCACCGATGCTGGCATGACCCTGTTTAACATCACTGACCTGGCAAGCACGCCATTAAGCTGGACACCCCCATCAACACGAGGTTGTCGATTATGAAAAAAGCTGTGAGACAATACTCTGAGATGGTGATAATTCCTGCTTCCAGCTGCAAACCCGACACATTTTGAAGATTACACTAGAGACTATTGACCGGGCTTTGTTGAACGGGGAATATTATTCCTGTCGTTAATCCACGTTGTTGCTTCGATTCCAATGCATTACAATGACGACGAAGTTTGGGATATATTGGTCAAATGGGAAGCATGTTGTTCCAACAATGTCACAAATTTCTTGATGTTGCCAACTTGGATTGGAGATGGAATGTTTAACTATTTTGAAATTTTTGCAAAAGTTGCAAGTGAGAATGATTTGAACCAAACAATTGTGATACCGTTATCTACAACGTGCTAAAATTTATTAAACAGAATTTTCCAACTTTTTGTATTTCTAGTTTATTGTTAAATCAGGTACTTTCAATTAAATCCCCTACCAGGTTTGTCGAAAGGCTTATGAATAGCTCAGAATATTGATATTAAACGGCCGTTTCTGCGGAAGACATCTTATTGGACTCCCCGCTCACCACTATGAAAGTAACACATTTCATTTGCCTGGCTCCTTCCGACGATCGTGTTCTTGTCATGACGACAGGGTTGCGATAAAGCTGCAGTTGTCCATTAAGAAGTGTAATTTAGTCACAGACTGTTCACAGGATAGCGTGGGCTCGGAAACGTTTAACACGCCCTCGGATGGGGGTCAAACTGATCTCCCCAAAGGTTTGTCCGCAATGGTTTCCGAACAGCGCAGTGCGGTCATGCCAAATTTTGCATAGCTGTAGGCAATTAAATAGCGGACCGTCCAGTACCAAAAATTTAGAGATACCTTACAATGTGGCTGATCTATGACAGGTCAAAGCCAGGCCATGGTTTCAGCGAAGGCAATTTCTAGGGAATCGTTCAACCTGACCCAACAACAGAGCGTTACACGAAGCCATACACCTCTTAGACACTTTGTTAGGAAATAAGACAACTAAATGGACAGATTACTCTGACCTAAGGTCAGGTATGAAGGCCAGGCAAAGGTCAAAACCAACCTGTTTTATTACTCTAGGGCTTGTTGTATGGGTTAGTTTTTGGTGCTTCTTTCGAATTCATTGACAACAGGAACCGCATTATACACATTCCATAGAGTTATTGAACGTCAGAATAGGTCACTGACCTAGAAGGACCCAGATCAACATTTTGTTTTTAGGAACATACTGTCTATCGTAATCTTTGTCGCTTATCCGAATGCAAAACTCAAAGCGGCCTTGTGCGATTTGGTCACCATGACCTCCAAAAGGTCGAACGATGTCAATGACCTTAGATGAGCATGGGGCTTTTTGCTTAGAACAGTTATCTACGTTGCGGTAGCCCCTTAGAGATCAACCTGGAATCTGGTCTCGTTTGACCTTACTTGACCCTAAAATCATGACCTAGGAACCTCAAACCTTGACCTAAGTGAGCTCACGTACAGGCCAACATACCCTGTAAATTTGGCGTGTCTAACTCTCTTAGCTCCTGAGATCGCAGTGGCGTCAAATTGATCCCCGCCCGGGCGAACGGTATCCAACCCGCCACCCGGGCGCATGCTAATATATAATAATCACATCTTTCGTATATTCTGACGGTCCCTCAGCGGTACTAACCAGCGCTATTACAAGACGTAACTGATTCTGGGATATCACCAGAGCACGTTTTTGAAATGCGCTCCAAATGTGAAACACTCCCTTTGAGCTGGCAAATTGCTTAGCACCCTGAAAGACCCAACGTAATGGGGTGTAGAGCGCGTCTGTTTGAGCGCCGGTGGATCTGCTCAGGCCGCGTGCAGTACGACTCCCAAATTGCAAGCACAGGAGCGGACTGGCACAACATCCCCCTGGTCCACTAACGACACGGGCTGAGTGTCTTACCGCTGCGAACTGCACACGGCTGGCTGGATAGGTAGGCGATGTTCTTAACGCCTTTGCAAATGCGCTCTTTGTTGGCGGGACTGCGTGCGACAAGGAGAATGCGGTGCTCTAGAGAAGGCGTAGACATGTTTTGGTTAAGGTCGGGCTGGGTTGTGGGCACATTCAAGGATGATAGCATGATGATATGATGATATGATGACATGATGATAGTATGATAATCTCCGAGCCCCCAGACCCTTGCGCGGCTCCGCTTTTTTAAACATCTTTAATAGCTTCAGTTTGCAGACGTTCCAAGCCAACAAACAGAAGGTGGCACGCCGCTCACTGCCTGGGAACACTTAAGGCTTGCTCGTTCTGTCATTGACATGCGAGCGGTGGACGAGATTACGTTGCGAGTGCATCCAACTGTGATAGCACAGCCACTCTCGTCATCCCGGCGGAGTATGCCTCTGCTCAACTGCTGTTTGTTTGGGGCAGAACACAGCGCGGCGGACAGAGCACTTGCGGCCCGCTTCTCCTGCTGCATCAGGGCGTGCTGAACTAAGTTGCTAAGTGCAGTTGCGAGGAATATTATGCATAGAGTTATCAAGACAGTACTAATAGCCTTATTCCTCGTAGAATAACCAGGAGATTGGAGAGATATATGCATTGATATTTCGGCTACATGCCTTTATCGATACGAATATCAATAGACGAATAGAGAGCAGCCACCACTGATACTCGTTTCGATAAAGACATGTAACCGAAGTAGCAGTTTCAGTTATCTTTGCATTCTCCTGGTTGGTTTACGAAGAAAAAGACTAGTAGTACTGCCTGACCTTTGGACCTGCTACGAGGAATAAGGATATTAGTACTCTCTGACCTGGTGACCTGCAACACTAAAAAAAGACCCATCGACCAGTTCTGGGATGTGCTCTCCGAAGCCTGTCCTCTTCGGGCCAAAAAACGGTTTTACGCGCAAGCGTGTGTCGTTCCGGATCTCAGTTGGTGCAAGATGCGATGGACGGAGCCACAGATCCGAAGTACAACACTGGGGCACAGCACGTGATGCAGCACAGAAGTCTGATTCACGGCCACATCTAACCCATGGTTACTGGATCCACATCTCACCGTTGCTGACGTCCGGTTGCTTCTCGACACTGACGGTATGTTGATGGTTGCATTTGACCCTAACTTTGGAAATACCATTGGCAGCGCACAAGCCTGTGCTTCTTTTTAATTAAAGCTGGTGTTGTTAATGACGCTGCGACTCCAGGTACGCACGCCTGCACTCTCTGTTGTCCTAGGACACACTGAAGTACGTTATTGGTATATGAGTTTGCTGTGCTGGTCTGCAAAGGTGCAGTCACGTACTTCTTTCTCACAGCGGAAAACCAGACAACGCATACATACAAATCGTATGAAATGTAACATTGCATCTGGCCGCACCACGCACCAAATTCAGCAGAATGGTTTGACCACGACGCATAGTTACAGTGTGCCAACAGCTTTGTCTCAATTCCTGGGTCCGTCACTGCAACAGCCCATATGAATTAAATTAAACCCTCCTTTAATCGTGAAATTGAAGCGCCCACATTGCTTTCACTTTCCGGCAGTCAGCGAGATAATTCGTTTTGACTGCATGCTGTTTTAAGAACGCCACCATCAGGTCAGGGAAATGCATATGACGCCTCAGCCTCAGATGATAGTTGGTAGCACATGTGACGCGTTGATGCTGACTCCGAAGTAGCAGTGCATTGAGTTAAATCGAATCGGATGTCTCATTTTTTTATATGTGTGCCGTTGGCGCCACTACAAACATACCAACAAACCTCAGGTGCTCGTATGAGATGTTCACAAACACTCGTGTCCAACCCAGTCCACTTGTAGCCTTCTGCTATCCGTCGCGTCGAGGGAACTGCACTTATTCACATAACCTTCTTGTGAGAGCGGTCCAGAGTCCGCATTAATTCGTCCTGGACCCCACGCTTCCGACAGCGATGGTAGGTGCTGGTTTTTGCAGCACCATCAGAAGCAGAGTCCATCACCCTAGCGGTCATGAGGGTGTTAAAGCAGCCCTCCACAATCCTGAAGCATGATCCTGAGCGGCAAACCAATCAAGTCGCCTCCGGCTGAGGAGCAAGGCAACTATTGTAATTTCAGGAGTAACTTTCCAATCCCACGTGAAAAAGTCACTAAATTTTCGCTGTTTAGGTGGCCAGTTTCACTGTTGGTGTGGACCTGTTCTTTTAAGCCTAAAAAACTGACTAGGGGCGCTGAGCTATGCCGTCACCTGTGACAGTTCGCTCGGCAGCTTGTTTATCCGCATGGCAAGTTGGTTGGTTCATTTTGCCTAAATGTACTTCATCGACTAGTTTGACTGTCTGTCAGTTTGGTACACAGTTGGCCACTGCGCGAGATCATGCAAGGTCATGTTGCAGGTTTTGAAGAAAGGCGATATGCTACGTGCCTTTGTGACAAGTAATTTGGACTTCCTGACACATTTATGGCTCAATGACATGTATCACGCGGACCAAAAGGGCGGGAAAACGGGCCCCGGTCACGTGACCTGCCCTTGACTGGGGCTGACCTGACTTAAGCTGACATTTAACGCTGACCTCTATTATAACATCATGGTATGGTTCTGAAACATTAGAAATGGTCGTTCGTTTGGAGCCGGTTACAAAGCCATGCGAAAAAGAATCGCGGACCCTGGAGCCCTCAAGCTGTTTGAAGGTTCCGATGACTTTGAAGGGACTTCGCGTGGCCAGCAACGTCCATAAGCGCTATGCCGACTCAGTTACTCTTCAGTATGGTTGACCAGGATTTTCGAGTGTCATTTACAATTATTTTGACCCGATGATTAGTCTCCGTGATACCATGGAAAGTTACGTCTAACATGCAGGCGGCCCCAGGTGGCAAAATGATCCGGGGTATTTTTTTGTATTTGGAGAGAAAGCTGCTGTGTTATTACGCGCTCGGGTGGGGGTCAATGTGACCACTCGAGGGCTTTTACGGAATGGTTTCCGAAAGGCGCGGCGTAGCCGCGGCAAATTTTGCATAGCTGTATACATTTTAATAGCGTGATGTATGGTATCAGCACATTTAGATGCACCTAGTAAGGTCGCTGACCTACGGCGGCCATCAGCGGCCGCCGGCGGTCAGGTCATGGACTCAGCTAAGTCAACTTCTAGAGAATCGCTCAAGCTGATGCAATAACGAAATGTTAAGCGACGCCATACATCTCTGAGACACTTTCTTAGGCAACCCAATTTAATGAGCATGCTGCATTGACCTTGGGTCAGGTGCGAGGGTCAGACCAACGTCAAATCCAGCCAGCTTTGTTACTCTAGGGCTTGCTGCATGGGGCTGTTTCCGGCGCTCGTTTCGAAGTTATTGATAATAGGAATCACATTATACATCTTTCGTGAGCTCCTTTAAGCTCAAAATATCGTTTCACCCAACTTAATATTTGCCGCTTATTCAAATGCAGAAATCAAAGCAGTCTTGTGTGATTTTAGTCATCATGGCCTTTGAAGGGTCAAAAAAGATCACTGACCTTGAATGAGTATGTGAACTTTTGCTTAGAACAGGTGTCTAGGTTCTGGGGGCACTTTGAACACCAAACTGGATTGTTTGACTTTGTTTGACCTTATTTGACCCGAGGGTCATGTCCTAGGAACATTAACTTTGACTCAAGTGAGTTCATGCGGCCAACACACCCTGTGGCTATGTGTCTCAAGCTCCCTCAGTTTATAAGATCTCAAGGGGTCAGTTTTGACTCCCCACCCTAGCGGAGGGTATCGAACCGGCCACCCTGGCGCATGTTAGCTAACCTGTTGCGATAGCCCGAGAAGAAGGGGACCTAGAAGGAGGGGGGGGGGGGAGCACAGCCATTCCATGGTGAGAGAGAGTTCCGTCGCATGCCTGCGTCATGCCTGTGCTGCATACCAAGCTGGCGTGTGCTGGGCTCTGTTCATATGCGTCGTCAAGGTCGAGTGGCCGCTGCACGTGTGCAAAGGTCCATTGTATTTCACCTTGCACGTGATCTTGTCAGATGGGATGGCTCCACCGCCTCGGTATCCGAGGATTTCTAATTTACGACCAGCAGCCTGGCCGGCACTTCGAAGTGTTCTTTGTTGTTCCTTGGCGGGCAAGGAAATGCATTCAATATTTGTGTCGTGCACTTGGAAAAGCAAAGTCCTTCAATTTCCATTATTCACTTCCACGTTCTGCATGTGGGTAGTGCGAACGTGTTAAGGACTTTCCGAAACTGCATTAGAGTAAAATATTGAGTTGTTAACATCAGAATTTTGCAACAAAATTGTTTCCGTAGCTTATTAACCAAAGTAGGTACACACAAGAGGGGATAGACTGTGATCAACGCTCAAGCTTGGAAACCACACAACATGTGGGCATCGGCTCATAAATTCATGTATTTTCACCAAACGGACCTGACGTACTAACTACATCACTAACTAAATAACGTAGCTATAACTTACACAACTAACTTACGTAACTATAACTACCTCAACTAACTGACGTAACCAACTAACCAACGTAGCTAACTAACGTAACTAACTAGCTGAAAGGACTCAGCTTAAGTTTAGTTTGAAGTCCGCACGCTAAAAAAATGAGAAACAGCCTGGACACATTTCCATCAAAAGTCGGAGTGCAGCTAAACATGCTCTTGGGACAGCCACTTACCGACATTCCGAAGGGAAACTTTTCCGCATTTAAATTACTGTCCGATAAGGTACCTTTCACCGCGCAGCGTACCACCACGCGCAGTCCAACCAGCCGAGGACACAGCGTGGAAACACGGCCGACGTGCCCCCCTCAAACCCCGGGAGGGTGACGCCTTCGGCAGGGGGTGGCCGTCGCACCATATAGGGCGGCACAGCGCGGCGACACCGTCGAAACAGCCTCAACGGCCGTGACAACCACATGTCGAGGCCACGCGAGCCAGGCCGGTGGAGGCGGGCCAGGGGCGCATCCAGGACGCCGTCTTGGGGTGTGGCGAGGTTGGGGGGGGAGGGTAGGTGGTAACCCGGCTTGAGGGGGCATTCATCGGATTCTGTTTCCTTTCACACGAAGGAATTTTTTAAGATAAACGTATGGCATTCAAAGTTCGCTCTTGTTCTGCATGGTCCAGAGATGCGTCGTATTTCGCGTGACGTGGGCCACTTTGGCGGGGGGGAGGGGGGGGAGGCAGCTGCACCCCTCCCCAAGGATCCGCCTTTTAAATGGATTAACTAAGGCGCGGCTCTAGGCGCGGAACTATCTGGATGGCAAAATGGTCTCTCTGGAACTGTCTGCATGTGGGCGGGACGCGGCAGCTGCTCGGCAGATGTTGACCGTAATGTGCCGTGAAGCTGTCGCTCTGCAGTGGCGGCCGTGGAAAGTCGTGGATGCTGGTGTTTTCCTGCAGGGATGCGTCTGCGGCACGAGTCTGATGGTGGCACAGGGTTGTCAACAAAACATAAAATACGCTTGTCATCCAGAGGTTAAAGTGTCGTAATTTCTCGGTGGCGAAGAAACGGGAAGGGCGGCTGTCAGATCGTCGAGTCGACTCAGTGTTTAGAGCTCTGTCGGAATTCTCCTTGCAGATGTCATGTTTTCTCCCCGAGCTGAAACAGACAGGTAGTCGACCTGCGCGAAACCCCCAGTCGTAGGCGGTGGTTATTTATATCCGCTCTCTAAAAGCCGTCACCAATAACGGAACGCTAGCCCGTATCGTGTCTTCGACAGCCAGCCAGACATTGCCTTGCAGCAGAATTCGAAAGGCTGCCGACCGGGAGTAAACAACGGGAGAAAATAACAAAAGTGTCAGGTGGCCCGCGCGTGGATTTCTGGCTAGCGTGGGGATATAAGCTCTTCGCCATTGCCCAGGACAACCAGCACGTCACGAGCACGCTCATGAATCGCCCACTCAGCCGTTTAGCTGAAGTATGCTTATCACAAAGCTTTCTTCGTGTCGCAGGAATGACACTCGACTCACGTGAGCGCTAAAATTCGCTATTTATAGACCTAAACTGGCAGGGACGGCGACACCCTGGAGAACGTGGTGGACGACTATTGCGCAGCTTTCAGAATGTCAGATACTGTACCCCATAGACTCAAGAGGCCCGACACCGCCAGGCATATTTACACGCGTCCTGGTGAATCAAATTACAGCACGAAACATCACGCGGAACACTAAAAGTGCTTGAAGAGGCTCCTTCAGTGTCATAGAAATCGCAGCCCGCGCACATAACGCGCGAATCATCTCAATGGGAAGATCCTCGCACTGTCAATGCCAGAGGGCGATCGTGGCATGCCTAACGCGTTTTTTAAGCATTTCGACAGTTGTCCGTGCGGTGTCTCCGCTGCGTGACACCCCGCGGCTCCAAAGGCAGGCAAAATTAAAGGATTTTTTTCCAGAAAGGTGAGTCAGTGTGGACTAAAAGATGACATAAGATTGATGTTTTTGGGGACGGGGGGGGGGGGCAGCCTGCACAGATCCAAGCATATAATGGAGCTGCGGACCTGTAACTGAATCTGGGTCGCTGATATCACAAAACTGCTAAAACTAGCTACTAAAACGAGACAAATAAAACTACCTTAATCTGAAACTACTAAACTAACTCCGTTGGAAAGAGCCTGTTTTTCTCTCTATGTCACCATGCAGAATAGGGAAATTAAATACCCGCTGAATGTATTTGTACTCAAAAGAACCACTTCTTTCACTAGCGCCGGAGCCAACCCACCGCCGTTTCGGTTAATATAACTTCGGACGAATGTTGATCTCCAACGCTCCAAAGAATAATTTCGACAGTTAAAACTGGAGTCGCACTTCACAGAGATTTTCGCGCAGGAGTCTTATTTGTTCACGCGTGGATAAGGGTTTAGTGGTCGAAATTTCCATAGAACGAGAATGCTGACCTTTAACCTCGGCATTTGTTAGACATGGGCCGCGCTGTTCGCATGCTACGTAACACCCAGAACAGAAAACAGTGCACAGAAAGGCACCGGTGGTGCATGTACCCAACACAAAGATGGGCATCGACATTCCTGGCTCGGAGCTAGGTCATTCCAAGTCAAATCGATCAAGCCTGTTCCTACTCCCACCCCCATCGTGATCTGAATATAAATGTTTGATAGAATGGCTGCAGAACAACCGGCAAAGGTCTTTTAAAAATGTTTCAACCTTGCGTAACCCATAATCTGTCATGCTCCAAAATCTGCAATTCACGTTCCGTCACGTCACTGACCAGGACTCGTGGACGACTATTGCGCAGCGCTCAGAATGTCAGACACTGCACCTGTGTTGTACACTGTGTTGGCTGGGACATTTGGGCCCAATACGTGGTTCATTGAATAGTTTGCGCTCAGCAACAGGTTCTGGCATTATTGTTCCTTTTCCTTCCGGACTTTTTCCAGCAGTGATGATCCATGACGTATAAGTGACTTGAGTTATTATCGATCATTCATTAGTTGCATTTGCGTGGAGTCTAAGCTGTTAGATCATTACGGCCCTTAATAATGCCCATGCTGAATAATTAACTATCGTCTGGAGGCTTTCTTTCATTACCAGAATACTTTTTGTCTGTACCAGAAGGAGATAGCTGTTCACTGGCGCACGTACACTCCTTATTCTTTTGCACGTACTAGGGGCACAGGTAGTCTGCCCTACACAGTGGGAGATACTATGCAACGGTGCTTCAATGTTCGTACCCAGCTACCCATTCCTGAAATCATAGGGTAAATTCCGTGGCCTCCCGTCAGTTCTAGTTTGGCATGGAACTCCGTCACTCTGACCTTCAAGCCAAAGTAAACAATTTTGCTGTGATTTTATGGTGCAACGCATTGCTGCTGATTAAGCCCGCTTTGAAATCTGGGAAGCAAACTCACAGGGCCAGAGACCGGCAATGGCGGGCAGCACACAGCACGCGTCAACACTGGCTTCGGCGCGCGTCGACTTCTGGACCAGGAAGTAAAGCGCCGAGCGGATGACGTGTCCGCTCTGGCGGCTTTCCACGCTCCGGACTGCTCGGAGGCGCGTCGGCTTTCCTCTGTCCTCCGCAAGTGACTCCTTTCCTCTGTAAGCAGACGGACCGAGTCCGCGGGGACCAGCGTCAGAGCACCGTAAGAAAGAGGCGAGGAGCTCGCATTCTGATGGGACATTGTTGCTGACTGTGTGAGGCCTGTTCTTCTCTGCTGGCGTTGAATGCTGTAGCCCGCTGTAAATTCGCCTTTGTCAGATATTCATGGGGTCAAAGCGCTCTGCCAGGTGTGGCTTATTTCCCTAGCATCTGTGAAGCTTTCTTGACAGATGAATCGCGTGAACAACATAAAAACACGGCTTGAGGATGGTGCTGTGTTTATTAGCGCATGGGTGATCGAGATGACTAAGTTATTTTCATCATTTGCGCAGTGTGCATTCCTGGTCACACAGCCTATAGGAATCAACGCCGTATGCAGACTGCAGTAATGAACCGTAGTTCGCCCCCTGTTTACGCACACATGTGAGGCAACACGCGGTACGTTTCCGCCATTTTCCCAGTGCATGCCGTTTTCCCAGTGCATGCCTGGTGGGCCTTTCGACCACCAGTCAGCCCGGATCGCGAGGCCAACATTTCAAGCGATTCAGTCAAGTCACGTTAAGTTAAGCTCAGTTTAGTTCAGTTAAGCCATTCAGTCTAGCCATGTCTAACCATTCCATGGTGTCAGCTTACAGTAAACGGTGTTGTAAGCCTGTTTTTGTCAACCCCGCGGAAAATGCAAAGGCCTCCGTGAGTATTTATTCATGTGGTGTAAATCAAATACATTCAGGAGGCTCTCTGAACTTTAATAATCTTCATCATATAGCCGCAGAAGCTGGTGGCACATGAGTAATTGTTATTCCTTTGCATGAGTGACTACACCGTAGCAGCCTGTTACTACGTTACGCGAGGAGAGCGGCATTTAACCACTCGGCGTTAGTCATTTCTTTAGTCAGCTTCCCATCCCGATTCAGAAAGGTGCCACTGCGCTCTTTCATTTCGAGTCACCAGTTTTCTTCTGGGCAGCCATTTTTAAAGGGCTCTGACGTCAACAACATCTGACCAATCACCGACAGCTGCAGCGTCCTTCAAACTCAACGCCTTTCGCGGAAAGCGCAGCGGAGCAATCGCTGTGCGGGAATGACCTGGCCGGTGGCAGAATCCACGGTCCGCATTTGGAATTGGGCCCAGCGGATTTCTCGTTGGTGACGTACACAGACAGACAGACATACACGGGCAGTTGCGACGGCTACCTTCTCTGCATCTGTCTTTGCACCAGAAGTTTGCCCTTTCCATTTGGTCTCCTGTACGAAATTCGTCACCTGCGTCCAGCGAGGCACGTGCTAAATGTTCAGCTCAATCGTTAAAAGCAATTGACCACGGGCAGTTACGATAGCAGACTACGTGAGTCGCCACCAAAAAAGAGAGCCCTGCTATTTGAGTCGTCATATGCCACTGAAGACTGACAATGAGGGGGCTAGGTTAGCATGGGGCGGTCGTGTTGCGCTATTTTATGATGCGTTTAAATTGTGTTTGCTCAAACTTTCCATTGGGCTGGGATTTCTCGATTGCAATGGTGCGGTTGGAAATTTGCCCTCCGCTTGCTCGGCTGGAGTGCCGTCTGCGGCCTGTGTTGTCTTCAACGCTCAGGATCTTAAGGCGTGTAACTGGAGTCTGGTGTACGGCCTTTCCTGAAAATGGCATTTTGGATAGGAAAGTATGAAAACCGTGCGTTATTCGGGCAAAAGTGGAGGAGACAAGAACTAATTGCTGGAAAATTAAGGGCCATACGCCGCCCAGGTCCCAGCCCCGCCTCCAGTGGGTACATCTATTGATCCCTCGCTGCCGATGAATCGTAGGCTTTATTCTACGATGCACGATGGTTGCTTTATCTCTGTGATAGAGAAATTCGAATAGATTTGGTAGCCTGGATTTTAGCAGGCCTGAGTTCCATCTTGAGGCGCTTAAATACATGGCAACATGGCCAGAATTAAATACATGGTCGCGTGGCCCTAATGCATGGTCACGTGTTTTATCCCAAAGTTACGGTCTGGCTTCAGTTTTGCGCATGTGCAAAACTAATCAGAGGAGACAAAATGGTGAACTGACACCGGGCTACGCGGGCCGGCAGGTGAATCACAAAATGTAACTTGAAGTGATCTCCGCCACATCTGGCGGCCGCGCGCGATATACCGGCCTCTTTGAATCGCCTGTAGACCTCAGTGTGAATCCAAAGTCTCAAAAATGGTTTGAAGTGTTTTGTTATCGGCACTTTTTTAACGCTGCTGACCGTGGAAGCTCGCAAGGTTTAAAATAGTTTTGTTTTAGCGCAACCGAAAAGACCACTCACTCAAACAGATAGAGAAAAACCATGTTCTAACCTTTGTTGTAAAATACGAAGCATCTTGGGCCTTCATATGAATGCGTTATCTATCGCACTTACAACATGACCTGTGCGCATAACACTAAAAATAGTATACCCTGTGCCGGCAGATCTAGCCTCTATGTTCAGTTGATTGTGGCTGTTTAATGCACCCCACGATCAGATAGTCGGTACGGCGAGATCTACGACTGACGGCACATCCTAAATCGTTCACATCTATTGCGCGATCAAATGCACCTCCTTCGGGTTAAAACGTTTTCGTCGCCATAGTTTTTGCGTTAGTTTGGAGCGTTCGCGTTTTCTCGCAACTCAGACCGTGGTGCAGCACCTGACCGCCATCATGATGTCCTCCCGGTCCACGGCCATGTCCGAGGGCGACTGCAACGCCGTCTGCATGTCCTTCGCCTGCCGCCGCCGACGTGGTATTTCCATAAACATCGAGCTAATCGCCTGCCAGTACCTGGTAGTATTCAGTGATATGGGCCCTAGACGATCCATCTACCGCTGCTGAGTTGGAAAAGGCCAGCAGAGCTTAGCCACCGAGCGAGGCGAAGCGTTGGCGCAGCAAACTGACGGGCAACGGTATTTCCTCGCTCCGCGAAGGGCGAGAGGGACGGAGAGACAAGCCATATAGTTATGGGGTTGCCCCTGTTTTGCCATCCAGATATGCTTCAGGGATTGTGGTAGCCGGTATGTTATTAAAACACATTGTTGACCTGGGTCGTTTTAGGTCAATGGCTTATCCTAACCTTTAAAAAGTTCATGGAATATGTCTGCTGCCGTCCCTGCCATTAATACATGCGAAATGAACACCAGAGCTCCCCAAAAAACCAAGCTCTTGAGAAAAAGCAATTTATCTTTTACTTCGTTCTGACCGTAATACCTGTCCCTAGGTCAGTTGTATTGGCTTAAGGTTTTAACTTAATTGGTTAATTGTCTACAAAACTATCTCAAATATGCACAGCTTCGCCTAAAACCCAGTTGCTGAATCACATTGAACGATTCCCTAGAAATGTCCTTAACTGACAGACATGACCTGACGTTGACCTGCCATAGTTCAGAGATCTTACAGATCAAATCTAACTTTTTGTATCAAAAGATTTGTTATTTAATTCTCGACAGCTGACAAGACAAGACATGACAAGAGTTGCGTCGCCACGTCGCGCCGCTCAAAGGTCATTCTGGAAATACCTTCAGGGGATCAATTTCACCTGGGCACTATGGCCTGGGCAAGGTCAAGCAAGACAACTGACCTTAAATGAGCACCAGTGACATTTTGCTCAGAGCAGGTAGCTATGTTTGGGGGCAACTTGGACACCAATCTGGAGTTTGACCTTGTTTGACCTTGTTTGAACGGAAAGTCATGAACTAGTTAAGCTCAAATTTTGACACAAGTAAGTTCACATACAGGCCAACACACCTTGTTGATTTAGTATATTTAGCTCTCTTAGATTCTGAGATCTCAGTGGAGGCTAAATTGACCCAACCCGAGCAAAGGGCTTCACTTGGCCTGTCCAGCCGCGTGTTAATGATCACCTGGCAATAACTTAGTGATCGCGTGGCGATAGCTTAGTGACCGCGTAGGAAAAGCATAGGTGATCGCTCAACGAAAGCTTTGTGATTGCCTAGCAGTAAGCTTAGTGGTCGCCTAGCGATAGCATAGTGATCACTGTCACGAGAACGGTGGAGGCTCCACCACCAATACGATCGCTTACGGTGTCTTGCAAGGCTCCATATCAGGACCAGTGGTATTTGTGCATGCTGCAAATGACTTAACATCGCTCTTAAGTGATACCCAGATAGCGTTGCACGCCGTCGATGCGCAGGTCTCCCGCTGAGGCAGCCTCCATCATCTGATGCTGAAGAAGCAGGAGCTGGAGCAGGAGCAGAAAAGCTGGAGCAGCAGATTAACATGGCGTGGAGCAGAGTGTGATTATGGTTTGTGCAATCTCACGGCAGGAGGAGGTCCAAACAAAATTTCGAAGGTCTATTTCGGGAACGCGTCGTTACCCCATCCGCCATTGCTAAAGTTATGAGTTCGCTTTGGACAGCGTTTTTTTCCGAAAGGCGTACATCTGCCATTATGCATTGTAGCTCCGCAACTTTGTTCGTTTTTTTCAAACACCTGCGACAGCTACGAGAAAATCGCAACATTTCTTGTGAAAATATTAGTCTTTTATCCGTACATTTTTAAGTAATCTGGGCCAGCTGCATCACGACTCAAGGACTAGTAAGTTTCTCAAAGGTTTTTTCTTAGCAAAAAGAAAATTAATGAAAATAAATTTAAGATTTGAGTCATTTGTTGTATCGTTATGTTACTACCGTGCGCCTGAGTCCGCCCCTGCTCGCGCCGCCAGTGCTGCTGTACCTCGGTGCGCCGCTGCCCCGACCGGCGGTGTACTGCCTGGGGCGCCGCCCGCCGGGGTCGGCGTCGCCTGCCCGCCTCGCGTGTTAAGGCAGTTACCGTCTCGCACCACTCGTGTCTGGTCTGAGTGACCGTGGTCTGACTGAAGGGAGCGCGAGCAGATAGAACACGTGAGACTTGAATATTTGTCATCCGACAATTTGATTTAAATTGGTCGTTAAAGAAATTCGCAGATGTATTCATGCATCTCCATATGGAATAGCTAACAGTAGAGTCGGGCACGGAATAAAATTTTGTAAAATTGAGTGCGTGGTTGTGGGCATATGAGCGCGTACTGGTAAGACGTTTAGAAAATGTCGGTTAGGTACGTCAAGAAATAATTGACAACGTTACACAGCGCGAGCGCTTTTTGAGCCATAGCTATTTCTGTTCCCACAACTCTTGCACGCACCAACGCAAATGGGTAAGTTTGAGTATAGACTTTTTGACACCCTAGTTTGAACTCAAGGTCTGAGGAAAACCAGACTGGTGGACAACTCAGGTCGTCCTGTGAGCATATTTGATTACGTGGAGAATAATGCGTGCGGCGCTGTATTGCTTAGGAGGCAATGTAGTTCACCTTGTTCCTCCAGGGTGAAGAGGAGACCCCCTCCAAAAAAAAAAAACAGTTTCACACCAATTTCGATGCAATACTAACTTTAAGATAAGTGCCAGCGCTCTGCTGCCAGCCAGTATTCCAAGGCCACTGGAGCAGTCAAAATTGCGCAATCGAAGAATGCTGGTGAACAGCAGAGGTGAGTGGTCTGCATGGACATGCGTGTCAGCGTACCTGCGGTTTAGGTGCTAATGGTCACAATGGCTATTAAATATAAAAATGGTCAAATTTTTCACTAATGGCTGGTGAGCAATTGGCGAAGAGATTGAGTGCACCCAGAACCGACGAAACCAGAACCCACTCGACAGGAAACTGGGCAATCAACTTTTTATCGAAATCAAGTGTCCCCATCATATAAGATGTATGAAAAGGTCTTGCAGAACATCGTCACAACAAATATGACATCGGCTAAAGAAAACACCGAAATAAGACCTACCATCTATTACAACAGTAGAATAATTGGTAGTCCTATAGTGAAACACAACTTCATTAACAAAAACACAACAGACAGCGGACCGAAACCAACTAAAGCACACGAAGGAATAGTCTATATACGTATATAGACTGTTGTATATGCTATTATATACCATTATATAGACTATTATACATACTATTATATATTCTTTTATATAGACCATTATACTATAAGCATATGAATTTAAGTGCCTTCGCGGAGCCTGCCGGGTCTGCTGCTCGACCTGTATTGGAATGACCGCATTGTCCCCATCACGACGCATAACTATGCACTCGCAGGAGTGGGGGCCAGGTCAATATATGCGCAGAACCCAAAGCCAAAAATTCCTACGCTTTGACCTAACTGAAAACACACTGATTCTAAAATCATGTTCAAACAAACGCCGTCTAAAAGTTCTTGAAGCCATCGTCATCAGAGAAAGAACGTTTGATTTAAACAAACAGCTTAAATCACTCACCACTTTGGACGTGTACAGTCACCCAATGACAGCAGAGCAATTCGAAGTCTTTACCTTTTCATGGTGTCAGACTGGAAAAGTGGCGTTTGTATGTTTTGTAATTCGAACAGATGTTCGGATGCGCAATCTGTTAAGTGATGGTTGATCAATGATTGTTTTGAAGAGCAGTGCCTCGTATTTTTCCATATTCGAATGTCTTCCGTCCGACCGTCTTACAATGCTTCGAGAATGGGAAGCGAATGTCCTTAGAACGTTAGCTAGTTTAAACTAAAATATACGACTATAGACGAGTTGATTTATGGCTTACCAAAAACAATGAAGGATTTAATTGGAACAACCGAACAAATGCTCAGGAAACTGATTAAATATACATGCCTTTGCATATGACAAAACCTGCATTTATGAAAGCGTAATGTCCAAGTATACGAATATTATATATAGTAGACACGCAGGACACATCAATTCTAAAGCTTTGATATCAGAAGATTGAGGGCCTCGCGGCAGCACCGTGACCAGGCTTGTGGAGTGACCGTAGTCCGGCAGAGTAGAGCCGCTTCCGGGCACCTGTGGACTCCCCATCCCCTGTTCCCCGTCGCCCATTCAAGCCAGCTGCGAGTCTCATCGGCGGTGAGCGGCCGCCGCAGCCGCCACTCCGCGTCGTTCGATACTTCGACGCCGGCGGAAGGCAGCCTACAGACGCCGCGACGCTCCGGCGACGGCCGCGGCCAAGCCCGGCAGCCGCGTCTGAAGTCGGGCCGCCCCGCGAGCTTGGGTAGCGCTCCGCTGGCGCCCGCCGGACGCCGCGTGCTGTGCGGGCGGAGGCGGAGGGTGAGAACCACCGCGACGATTGATCGCCGCTGCTCATGAGTGCATTTCAAGTGAACGTGCACGCTCTTCGAACTTATGTGCGCGGCCTGAGGGCAGAATGACGACCGGACTCTGTGCGAGAGGCGATGAATGATATGGCGGATGATTTACATTCTCTAATAAATTGAGATTATGCAAATCGTCGCCGGCGGTGATCGTTATGCCGGCATAATCCTGGTTCATTATTGGAAGAGGTCTATGGAACGTCAGGTTATCCTCGAGCCTTGTTAATCCCAGAATGAATCACGGATCCTGAGAGACGTCACCCGTTCGCTGAGCAATGGCCATGCCGCTGTCACAGCTCTTGTGAACCCAAAGCACCCAATATGCGCAACAGCCGCGTTGATGTCGCTGTTGGGTGTCAGACGGTGGCGACGCCAGAGACGTAGAACTTGAAGCCAATGTTCCACATGTCAAGATATTTAGGCGAGGATCAGATAGGATAAGCTCATTTATAACCACCTGTATCCTTTAAGTGGAATGTGCTGCTCTGGACAACATTGTTATTGTTTATTGTTTATTTATATTTATGCAACGTATATATGTATACAACATTATTTATCTGTTTAGTAAATTTAATCCCCAGTGCGCCATGTCTAGATTACGTCATCGTACTTCGCACAACATTAACTGAGAGCTAATTGACGACCGTTATATCTAGAAATAATACGAACGCCAAATGTAAACAACACGACCATTACATTTTCATTAGCCTTGATCGTCACATGGCCAACGGAATGACAGGATTTGAATGACGCTATTACGGCGTCATGGATGTCTGGGTGACGTTGAAATAGTATCCCTGAAAAAGTCTGCACATCTTCGTGGGCGTGTAGCTCGGACACTAGAAGGGTTTCAGTATTAAGAACGGCAGGGTTGTGAACTTCATGGACTGATCTGCAAGATGGCTATTCCGGTTCCAAACCCAATACAAATGTGGAACGCTCCTGTAGACTTGCCTGGAATGAGGTGGAAACTTTGAAAGACAAACGGTGGGTGGGTTCCGGTGGGTAACGCGGCAGAAGATTCCCAAGTCATTAAACTCGCGCAGTCTCTACGTCACGTGACCTTTGACCTGGCGACCCGAGCTGGCCCGACCGGGGCTATCGTCAGCTCTTCCGCGCTGTTGCTGGAAGACTCACAGGCACACCGAGCGATGAGGCGGTACAGGAAAGCAGCTTTCGTGCGGCCTGCAGAACACAGATAAGCTATTCACAGCATCGTCTCAGTGCTTGAGTAAATGTTGGCAAGCCCTCACGCCACCCTACTATCTTTAAACAGACGAGGAGAATGCCAAGAAAACACTGCGTGACACGGCCATTGGAACGAACGTCTGGTAATGGAAAACGACAAAATTGTGACCATTGTCTGCGACGCCACGTCCGGTACCGCATCGCGCTACGTAATACAGTCCACACAGCGCTATATACTGTATGTCGTATAGAGATTCACATGCCTCCCGACATGGCTATGATCAAAGGAGTGACTGTTCGCTGTCATTGGAAATAGCCGCCAGGTAGCAGAGCTTAAACTGTCCGGTAGATTGAGAGCCGACGGCTGCTCATCCACATGCCGGGCGTCATGTGCCAGGCCCCAGCTGTCCATTGTGTGGGCGGCTTGGGTGGCGGCCCATTGGTCCTGCTTGTTCATGCAAACGGCGCTACTCCGTTATGAGATTGGATGCACTGGTGCAAACACCGAACAGTGTGAGCAATATATATTATATTCTTGTTTTATATATTATATTCTGTTACATTATTTTTGCATATTCTTTACATATTTTGTTATATTATTTTATATATTCTTTACATGTTCCATTATGCATATTTATATTCTATTATATACTTTTATATCCTATATTCTTTTTTACACACCTTGGGGCACGCCATTTTCTCCATTCGTTAAGCGGAATCCACGTCGGTGCTTATTTGTGTCCAAAAGTGACTCTTAAAGCTGCAAAATTATTTAATGTGCATGAGGATGATATCACACTAGCATGCCATCACTCAAGCACACATATCAACCAGGGAATGCGGTCCCTGTACATGGAAACCCTTGTCCCGTTCTTCTAACGTAGCAAAAAGCGTAAAGTTCGTATTTCTGCTGCACATAGGTAACCATAGCAGCGTACACGGCACATGAGACGGACGGTGGATCAGTGTTCATCACGGCAACACGGATCCCTTGGCTCAGCCGAAACAGGGACCTCGGCTGTACCGATCGGTCGCGAACAGAAAAGACGGATGGAGTTGTATCCGAATTAAAAGTGAAGATAAGCTTTCATATTTTAAATTAAGACCAACATCACCTTGTTTGCCAGGTGTTTGTAGTAGTTTTAAGGAGTAGTTTGTGGAAGTTTTGAGCGCAAAGCTGCATTTATATTAAAGCTTAGAGGGCAAACTCCGACCTTTTACACAAATCCAACATGACCTTGTCTATGTGTTTGATAATATCGTGAAAGTTCTCTGACCGAGAACGCGGCGCGGCCTCGCCGTGCTGTCGCTTGGCACTGCCGGCTCATCCGGTGCTAATCAGTACGGCTTTTCTCAAGGAACCGAGCTGCTGACGTGCGGAAAGTGCGCACTATTCGTCAGAGACGCGCGGTTGCCCTCGACGGCGGAAGCCTTACATGTAGTTCAGGAGTGACAGAGTGGCAGTGCCGAGGAGTGGCGTGGGGTTTTGTAAGAAAGCAGACCCATTTCAACAGGCGTTATGGCAAAGGTAAGCAGTGCTCTAATCAGAACTCAGAAGATTTGTGTTGAGTTTCGCCATCACTGCAAGACAGCTTTTGTTGATCAACATGTCATGCACAGCTATTGGCTTTGGAAAAGCCCAATTCATGTGGAATCGTGGGAGGGATCACAGTGGGCCTTTGTATCATCAGTTACGTGTCGCTTCTAGGCATCAAGGCATGCGGGCATCCTGCTGCGACAACAATAATGTGTGTCATTACTCGTTTCTATGTTTAATTGGCATTGTGTGCGTGTGAATAAGGTGAAATTATTTTGTAGTGTGGTGATTTGTATTGTTCTTGGTCAGTGTCACGTGTGTCGCGTGGATTGTGAAAAAAATGTGGTGAGCGGTTCTGCCTGCGTCGTCCAGCATTTTCTGATACGCATTACCGATGGAAACGGCAGCGTCCCACCCTGCTCACCACGCCTAACGCCGTGGAATCACTCATGCGTGATAACGATATAAAATCGCTATCCCGAGACGCCCAATAACATCCCGCTGCAATCGTACAGGCTGAGGGAAGCGGAGAGGGGGGGGGGGGGGGGGGCTGCGCGGCGGCCGGCCGACCGTGGCCGCCGCCGGGTCTTCCCGGTAGATTCTACCACACACGCGGAAGTCTGCGCGCCGTCCTCACCAGAGCGGTGATCGAATTCGCTGCGGCCACCTGGCACCAGCCGGGACCAGTCCCTCGACGCGTTGTCAGACGACGTCACGGCCGCCCGCTGATGTCATTACGCGGCCGGTTTCCAGCCTCCCCATGCCGAGACGAGCCCCGACTCGTGAATAGCGGGGGCTGGGGGCCGTGAGCTGCGACCCGATTTCAGGGGTGAGGGAGGTCAAGGTTGCCGGCGGGCAAAAAACGAAGACCACGCTCGTGAGCCAGGTCGGGCCAGGAGGAGGGAGAGAGGAACCTATTACGTAAAAAGTTATGGACGGCTGATGGAGGAAGTGCGAACGGCTACTCCAGGAAACCAGCTTACTTTCCCCATTTGTGGAGGTCTATCCTATGCTCCCAGTCGCTTTGGTTTACTGTTGAGGCCGGTGTATGCCAGACGCAGTGAGGAAACTTTCGTATGATCAGCATATATTGTAAAAGGTATAGATTTTCAAATACAAGTGCGGTGAAGAGGATTTGGCGTGACCAAACATCACGTTAATTTCAATACGTAGGAATATAAAAAAGTATTATGTATATATATATATATATATATATATATATATATATATATACATATATGGTGTTTTTCTTCTTGTCATGCATTATCTTTAAGTGAAGTTATGCTCGGCAATGTGAAAATATGGTCCAAGCCTACTACTGCTTGTCATGTAAACATTGCGAAACTGATGAATTTGATTCCAATACCAGAAGTTAGCTGATTACTAGCAAGCCAAACCACGGGTTAATGTACTGTATTTCTTGTCCATCCATCTAAACCACTATTTCGATTGTTGTCCTACGGTTAAATGATTGGTGCTGAACAGGCACTCGGGTGGGCGCGGGTTAAGTTGACCGCGAAGGTTTCTTTCGGAATGGTTTCTGAGCGGCATGGCAAAGCCACGCTAAATTTAGTTTAGCTTTAGACAGTGAAATAGCGGATCATTTAGCATAAAAAATTTAGATGTGCTATGTAAGGTTGCTGACCTACGGCAGATCAAAAATCAGGCCATGGATTCGACTAAGTCAATTTCTAGGGAATTGTTCTATGTGATGCAACAACAGGGTGTTAGACGAAGCCATAATTTCTGAGATAGCTTCTAAGGCAATGCAACAATTGAATGAATAAAGTTCATTGGCCTTTGATCGGGTGTAAAGGTCGAACCAAGGTCAAATACGACCTGCTTTATTAATATAAAGATTGCTGTATGGGGTAGTTTCTGGTGCTCATTTCGAACTGACTGATAACAGGAACGACATTATACATCTTCTATGAATTTATTAAAGGTCAGAATAGGTCACCGACCCAAACTGACCCAGGTCAGCGTTCATATTTTGGAACACACTGCTTAGCGTAATCTTTGACACTTATTCACGTGCAAAACTCATAGCTGTCTTGTATGATTTTGGTCACCAGGGCCTTCAGGAAGTCAAACAAGTTCACTGACCTAAGGTAAGCATCAGTGACCTTTTGCTAAGAACAGGTATCTAGGTTTTGGTGGCACTTTGGCCACCAACCAAAAATTTGATCTTGTTTGACCTTGTTTGATTCGAAGGCCGTGACCAAGGAGACTCAAATTTTGAGACATGTGAGCTCACGTACAGATCAATACACCCTGTGAATTCGGTGTCTCTATCTCTCAGCTTTTGAGATCTCAGGCGTCAAATTGACCACTACCCGAGCAAAGGGTATTTAACCAGTCACCCGGGCGCGTGTTAACCGACTTATTACAATGGTCAATGTCCCGCATACTTAACTGGTTTAAGGAAGCTGCAGTTTTAATTATTAAGCTGAGTGTTTGACTCCGATGCATAGTGATCCGTAACACCGCACGGTACAGATAGCATGGCTTTCTATAGAAAAGCATGGTTTTGGTGTGCGGCATGGTTTTCTTCGCTGTTGCTGTTTCTGCCAGACACTGAAGATCGAGGGCGGAGTATCCACGGCGACCAAGGTCTTAAGAAATCGTCCCAGCCCAGGGGACTATAGAGTTTATCAAACGGTGTTGTGTGGCGGAATGTCAGGAGAATTCATAGACATATTTCCCAAAAGAAAGCATAAAAGCCTCATGTTTGACAACAGGCGGTTAAGTAAAATCCAGTTTTCAATGTTTTCGTATCCCCAAGCGACGCTACGGACTGTGCTCACATACAGGTATCCTGTATGTGAGCACAGCGGGAACATCTGAGGAGCACTCAGCAAGAAAGGCACTCCTGCCTATTAGCAAGAGGGCTGTGAGTGATTGGGATGCCCAGGTATGAATAATGTCGTAAGCACTTTTGGCATTACGGGCGCAATAAGATGAGGTCGCGTTATATCGGGCACAAATTCAGTTACCACATTAAATATGCTGCGATAATTGCTATTCTAATGCTCCCAACTGCATTCCGTCTCTAACTGCATAGCTACAGGCCTTAGGATTCCCAGGAAGCTACTGCTGGCTCCGCTTCGCAAAAAGACGACACGGCTGGTGTCGGTAACCCCGCCGCTAACCATGTAACGTTGACTCGTGCCTAAGCAATGTGAAGTGGATCGTGGTCAGCACAGGCACGTACCCAGACTTTTCCGCAAGGGCGAAGATCTTGTTGAAAGCCTGATTAAATGGTTTTGTGGACAATGGGACCTGCCAAGGCAGTGCCCACAGGTGTAGCATAGTCGGCAGTTTTGGCTGCGCCTGTGATACAAGGTCATGCAAGAGGCGCCCAAATTCGACACCAGATTCAGCAATGAATTCGACTGGGTTGAAACGGGTGTAACAAACCTTTCCCTTTTCCTCCTCTTCTCCTCCCCTCCGCCCTCCCGGGTGGGCGGCAACGATAGCCATGTTGGGCCCAAGATCGCCCTGCACGCAGTTCCCATCAGGTCATGTGCTGATGCCAGGTGGCAGCGTGCAGGTTCTTTTTGGCTCGAGCCTGTCGCGAGCCACGAACTCTATTATCCGTCTCGTGCCGGGCGAATTTCGTCATCTTTATGGGACGCGATCAAGGCATATTGCAGGCGGGCCGTGCTAGCGAGGGCCAGAGAGTCTTGGGGAAGCGCAGACCTGGGCTGGGAATCTTGGGAAAGTGAGGGCCTGACCCGCAAGTCTCGAGGAAGCGAGGGCTTGAGCCAGGCGTCTCGGGGACGGGTGCTATCTCCCCTCCCCCCCCCCCCCCCGCCTCTCCCCCACTCACGCACAAACATACGTTCCACGCCTTTATTTTTTTTTAGGGGCAGCATGTCCTCAAAGTCGGTATTCTTTTGTGAACAGATATGCGGGCTAACCCAGATTATCGAGCAATGGAATTGGGCAAAAATCTCCTACTCCCTTGATGCTTGAATTACTCGCTCACGCAGTTGAGTTTGTTTTTGTTGTGTTTCATGACACTGGGCATTATCAATATAAACATCAAGATGAAATGATATGCGACAGACAACCGAGAGCAAACTATTATATCCAGCGTCGTGCATCGCTTTCTGTGCTGTGCTATGTTACCCTAGCATTAAATAGAAAAAAAACATTGCCTGAACAATATGTGACTAAGGGCGGAGGCATGTGAACTGCCATTTATAAGCTAATTACCCTTCCATTACGACGAATATGAAACATGCTAAACAGCTCCTGTTTAGCAACGCGACGCACGCACGTTGTTGCGCTCATTTCATGGAGACCGATCCATAGCACTGACCATACTGGCGCCCAGCGCGCAACCATACATGGCGCAACCGGGATTTGAACCCGCTCCCCTCACGTCGTAGTCCAACGTACTAACCACTTGCCCGTTACGCCCCGCTAAATGGCTCCCAAGCTTGTTCAAACATTGATTAATTTTAAGGTTTTTCTGTGACCTGTGTGGTCATCAATCACGTGAACAATGCCAGCTCAGTGGGCGAAATGGCCGAGTGGTCAGCAACTTCGTCTTCCGCGCGGGGCCCGGAATGGAGCACCGATGCGCAATAGCTCTTGAGTGCTAATATGGCCTCTGCGGTCGCTGACGCTCGATGAAAGGGCGCGCAACGACATGCGTCGTGCTCCCTAAAGGGAGTGCTCCACATTTGTTTTGGGTTTTTTATCCGAAATAGCCATCTTGAGGCCTTTGAGTGCCGTTCACAATCCTGCCTTTCTTAAGACCTAGGCTCGTCTCGTTTCCGAGCTGGACGCCCGCGAAAATAGGGAAAGGCATATCAGAGAGAGTATTTCGAAGTCAACTTGGCATTCATCATGTCATGATAACGTCATCCAAATCCTGCCATTCCACAAGTCACATATCAGAGAGAGTATTTCGAAGTCAACTTGGCATTCATCATGTCATGATAACGTCATCCAAATCCTGCCATTCCACAAGTCATACGGCTATCGAGGCCAAGGCAAATATAATTGTCGAGGTGTTCATATCTGGCGTTCATGAGCGTGCTTCTCAGATATAACGGCCGTCATTTGGCTCGCAATCAGTGTTATGCAGGGTATGACCTTGATGTAATCAAACCATGACGTATTGAGGAGCATATTTACTTAGAGAGATTGTGCTGTCTAGAGCGGTCTTTTCCACTTGAAAGATATACCAATAGCTATGAGTGAGCTTGTTCCCTATATCTGATGCTTGCTTCAATATCCTCAAACGTGAGATATTTTCTTTACAAATGTCACTCGTCCATTTCTAAGTAGGGATTAAACAGAGATACCAATCACCGATTTTTTCAATGATTAGATCCTCAGATGACAGGGGGGGGGGGGGCACTTTAAACCCTCCCCTGACGGTCGCAAGTGACGGATAACCCTGTCTCCTGGCGGACGCATGTGGCGGATAACCTCGTCTCCTGGC
>NW_023596805.1:23090473-23142266 GCF_011947565.3 Pollicipes pollicipes | reverse complement strand
AGGCGGGCACCCAGATTATCGAGCGATGGAATTGGGCAAAAATCTCCTACTCCCTTGATGCTTGAATTACTCGCTCACGCAGTTGAGTTTGTTTTTGTTGTGTTTCATGACACTGGGCATTATCAATATAAACATCAAGATGAAATGATATGCGACAGACAACCGAGAGCAAACTATTATACCCAGCGTCGTGCATCGCTTTCTGTGCTGTGCTATGTTACCCTAGCATTAAATAGAAAAAAAAACATTGCCTGAACAATATGTGACTAAGGGCGAAGGCATGTGAACCGCCATTTATAAGCTAATTACCCTTCCATTACGACGAATATGAAATATGCTAAACAGTTCCTGTTTAGCAACGCGACGCACGCACGTTGTCGCGCTCATTTCATGGAGACCGATCCATAGCACTGACCATACTGGCGCCCAGCGCGCAACCATACATGGCGCAACCGGGATTTGAACCCGCTCCCCTCACGTCGTAGTCCAACGTACTAACCACTTGCCCGTTACGCCCCGCTAAATGGCTCCCAAGCTTGTTCAAACATTGATTAATTTTAAGGTTTTTCTGTGACCTGTGTGGTCGTCAATCACGTGAACAATGCCAGCTCAGTGGGCGAAATGGCCGAGTGGTCAGCAACTTCGTCTTCCGCGCGGGGCCCGGAATGGAGCACCGATGCGCAATAGCTCTTGAGTGCTAATATGGCCTCTGCGGTCGCTGACGCTCGATGAAAGGGCGCGCAACGACATGCGTCGTGCTCCCTAAAGGGAGTGTTCCACATTTGTTTTGGGTTTTTGATCCGAAATAGCCATCTTGAGGCCTTTGAGTGCCGTTCACAATCCTGCCCTTCTTAAGACCTAGGCTCGTCTCGTTTCCGAGCTGGACGCCCGCGAAAATAGGGAAAGGCATATCAGAGAGAGTATTTCGGAGTCAACTTGGCATTCATCATGTCATGATAACGTCATCCAAATCCTGCCATTCCACAAGTCACATATCAGAGAGAGTATTTCGAAGTCAACTTGGCATTCATCATGTCATGATAACGTCATCCAAATCCTGCCATTCCACAAGTCATACGGCTATCGAGGCCACGACAAATATAATTGTCGAGGTGTTCATATCTGGCGTTCATGAGCGTGCTTCTCAGATATAACGGCCGTCATTTGGCTCGCAATCAGTGTTATGCAGGGTATGACCTTGATGTAATCAAACCATGACGTATTGAGGAGCATATTTACTTAGAGAGATTGTGCTGTCTAGAGCGGTCTTTTCCACTTGAAAGATATACCAATAGCTATGAGTGAGCTTGTTCCCTCATATCTGATGCTTGCTTCAATATCCTCAAACGTGAGATATTTTCTTTACAAATGTCACTCGTCCATTTCTAAGTGGGATTAAACAGAGATACCAATCACCGATTTTTTCAATGATTAGATCCTCAGATGACAGGGGGGGGGGGGCACTTAAACCCTCCCCCTGACGGTCGCAAGTGACGGATAACCCTGTCTCCTGGCGGACGCATGTGGCGGATAACCTCGTCTCCTGGCGGACGCACGTGGCGGGTAACTCCGTCTCCTGGCGGACGCACGTGGCGGGTAACTCCGTCTCCTGTCGGACGCACGTGGCGGGTAACTCCGTCTCCTGGCGGACGCATGTGGCGGATAGCCCAGTCTCCTGGCGGACGCATGTGGCGTATAGCCCGGTCTCCTGGCGGACGTATGTGGTGGATAACCCCGTTTCCTGGCGGACGTCTGTGGCGGAATATCCCCAGGTAGCGGTGCATGGACATGCCAAGAGGCATCGAAATTTTCTAGCGATAACACGACCACATTGCACAGAGACCTGGAACTGGTCACGTTGTCATCGGTAATCTGTCCCGTAGTCACTGACTACGCGACAAAACCCTTCCGAACTCGTAACGTCTATCACTTAGCTCAGAGAGCGGGTCCAGTTCATGCGGCAGGGGAACGAATGCAGCTCCTATGGTAGGCGCGCCATATTTGAACTGCAGGCGGAGGCCTCCGCGTCATATTTCAAACCAGTCGCGTAGAGCACCAAACATGCACGGCGGAACAGCAATGCCTCTCAGACGTACCCGCTCAATCAGCATTCGCTCCGCGGGGCGTTGGCGGCGGGTCGTCATTTGTATGCAGGGATCTCGCTCTTCTCAGTCACCTTTTCAGTGACCCAGATCGAAAGTGACTCATGGCAACAGCCGTATGCGACGTTAGCTTCGCGACGCAAAAGGGCAACATGATTTGTAGTATGGGTTTGTCGGTTTCGTTAGCCTGCTATGTAGGCGACATTGTAACGCTTCAGCGTATTTAGTGTTACATTGTAACATGCTATGTGTTACATTGTAGGATGTTATGTCGTATGACACCACGCTACAGTGTTGCTTTTGTGTGTCACGATATAACGCTGCAATGTTGTAAGATAGGTTACATTTTAGCAGTGCAATGCATTAAACGTCGAACAATCCCATTGTCACTTCCACCAACTCGATGCACCCTGGTCAATTGCCCAACCGGGCAGTTGTTATTGGTATATTTGTCCTGCAACCCACTGACCAACAATTGATTCCCTCTGGTGTGGATTTCTGGCGTGAATATTTGGAGTAGAATATCTTCCCAGGGACTGTGCTGATCAGTTTACTTTTTAATTTGCCCTGCATTGCGTTTTACTCAACGTGACGTATCACCTTGATCTTTGATGAGTTTAGCTTGGAATAACTTTTGGGTGGTTTAGCATCACATGAGCAGCGATGAAGCTCAGTAACAAAACTTATGGAGGGGGAAGGGGAGCAAACCCCATAGCTGTAACGCAGAGGCGCACCGGGATTTCTCCTGCCCCCCCCCCTCTCGAATGCTCGGTTCACTGGGATTTCCTTTGGGGGGGGGGGGGGGCAAAGAGGAACAATCATTGAAGGCAATGACCTCCTCAGAGACAGGAGAGAAGTTTGCACTTCATTTCTCGCATGGATTTCAGTGCGCCGGCTGGCTTCACGGTGTCTTACGTAATCCACATCTAACCCGGTCGGCGGGCCGATGCTCCCCTCATTGCCAGACGCTTCCGGAGAGCGCCACGCAAACTTCAGAGCCTCTGCCTACAACGGCAGTTGATTTCTTACAGCCATCTTCCGAACTATCCAGAGCTGAGCTGTGTTATCATCAGCTGCTGCTCTGACTTCTATGCGAGTGTGATCAAGCGGAACTCAATGCCGGGCGATGGCTGCTTTCAGCTGACGCCATTCGGCGCTTCACAGCGACATCTACTTCCGCTCCGCGCCAGCTAGATGCCGTCGACAGGCGCGTCGGGGTACAAAGGCACGTCGACTGACATCACTGAAAAGGCAAGGATGCTCTTCGGAGATGACTTCGCCACCCTCAGACCCGCGACGACCAACTTTGCCACTAAGAGGAACGGAGTGCCTCCCATCCCTCCCTCCCGCCCCCGCCCGCCGCCAGTTCGAGTGCCATCAAACGACGCACCGGAAGTCAGACCCTTCCACCGGAAGCAGATCAATGACGCGCCGTTGGAGTCTAGCAGCTTTTGATGACCGGCTGGCGGCAATGCGCCCTGCGGATCTCAGCGTCTTTCGCGATATCTGACGCCGGCAGTGGTCTTCACCTTTCGCGGCATCTGTCGTCGGCAGTGTTCTTCACGTTTCGCGACACGTGTCGTCGGCAGCGGTCTTCGCCTCGAAATTGTGATTGGCGGGTTTTGCTGGCAAGGTTAACGTCACAGTTCTTGGTACGTAGATTGTCGTGGAGACCTTGCGCCCCAGGTGGGCAATTCCTGCTCAAATCATCGGTTTTGTTTCAGCCTTGTAATCAAACAATGTCGCAGGATTTCAACGCCTCATGCAGCGTCATGACACGAAGCTTCGTCTCAGCGTGATTGTATTCGCCAGCTGGCCATCTTCTGACACATAAGAGTTGTTGATACCTCATTTAAAAATGTTTGGAGATCTTCCAGGGACGTAGCTGCCTGTCCAGTTGTTTGTTGGGCTCCAGTCTCCCCCCTACCCAGCTTTGAGAACGAAGTTTGCCAAGTTTGGGGAAAAACCTGTTTATTAGCGAATTTTGCGGTATGTTTTTCATTTTTTCGCGGCTTAGCCCCCCCCCCCCCCCGCTCCCCACCTCTCTTCGCGAAGCTACGCCCCTGGGGTCACCACTAGCCTCCTGTCGTTGTGTCCATCCCATCACTCCTGTACTCACCCCGTCACATACCACGGGCGTGGGTAGGTCAATGCACATCCACCTGTTGTTAGTTTAATGCACATCCACCACTTGTTAATTTTAACGTTAGCCTTACGCTGACGCGTGAGGAGAACTGGATCTTTGCAGGAGCTCGACCCAGCTATTCTCGGTGACATTTCATATTTTTGAGTAATTCCAGGTATCATTTCTGAGAACTCCAGATAAAATTTAAGCCTGAAGACCGCTGGACCGTTTCTGTCACGATCTGAGATATTCCCTGCAGGGAAAAGCGTGCACAGCACGCGCCAATGAGGCACAGAGCGTCAAATTCAGTTGATGCCAGTGCAGTCATCGATAACAATGACGACGTTCATGTATTCACTCGCGACTCCGTCTTTCACGGATTCGTGCGCATCTGCTATAAAAACAACAGATATGACCGTGCATTTTTGTCATGGGCGTGTCTGGCCTCGCTCACAGATCAGCACGTTAAGTTGGTTTATCTCATATCTACTTAAATATGATGTTCCAGTCTCCACGCAGTTTTGAATGAAATGGTGGGAATTGGAAGCTCTTGGTGAAGGCTTTAGTGATGTACTCAACACGTAACACTATTATCCACAGGTTGGCGTAAATTCACGCGTGGAAACTATTTTTGTAAGCTTTATCAAGTTAAGTTAACTTAATAGGGTGGCCGAATGAGCGCAGCAGTCGGCGCGCCCGAAAACACCAATAAACAACAAAAGCAAAGAAATTGGTACTGTGACCCGAATATCGTGCATTGACTGTCCAAGTAGTAATTCAGTGTTCCTGGTCTTTACGTCATTGCGGTCATCAAATGACTTCATTGCTTTCAGTTGAGTCCATTCGCACCATATGTCGTAGTGCTTGGGCGTCTACATCAGCTGCAGAACCTGAGTCACGGTCGGAATGTTTTGGGGCCCGTTTTTTTCTCTATGTGAATACATGAATAGAAGAAATGGTAGTGAATTTTGACAAATTCAAGAACGTCAGGTGTTCTTCATACTTGTGCAACATCTTTTCAAACATTATGAGGACATGTTCATTATCTGAACCCTTTGGGACAGTAGGCCATTCCCGTGCTTACAGTATATATAGGTGAGCGGCATGTCTACATTCTTCATGATCTGGTATAGTGTGCCGCGCGTCTGATGGATGATGTGGTATAATGTGCCGCGCGTCTGAGGGATGATCTGGTATAATGTGCCGCGCGTCTGAGTCAGTTATCCTGCACCACATCCTAGACCTGAACTCATCCATGACAGCTAACCACGCTAACAAATGACGGCCTCACTGGTACAGCTGCAAGCTACGAAGAACAAATCCCGTCTATCCGGCACATATCAAGCGCCGACTTATCCATAGCTCGCTGCTACCAAGGCCATGCGTCTTCCGCGTGCGTCACGACCAGGCAGCCGGGCATACAGGTCGCAATAATAATTTCTGCATGGATTTTTGTGATTGCATTCGTCCTCTGTGGCTGCGCCATTGGCTTTGGACATCGTGCTGCTGTTTCCTGTTCATGTCCACGCTAACGAGCTCAAACTACGGACATCTCGGGTTTCATAACGTCCAGTCTCCGCGGCCAGCGCTGTTGCGTCATTAGCATTGCAAAACAGGGCTAATGATCCCTTGAAACATGATACATTTTGCAAGGCTGCCGTTTCCACATTTGGTTTCACTTTTGCGGCAACAACTTAACTGCTGTCTGTTAAGTATTCTTGAGTGGTGGGTGGAATGATCATTAGATAACAAGACGAGGTCATTCTCCTGTGATATATGATAACGCTTTATACAAAGATGATCAAAACATAGCAAAGGAGCTTTTTGATTACAACGACATAGCCTGACTATGGTGTGAACCAAAAGCTTACGACATTTGTGTTGGTCAGTTCGTACAAACTTCATCATACATGGTAGGTTAATCTTCTCTTTAAATAGCTGATTATATATATATATATATATATATATATATAATAGCTTCCCGCAGTTGTGTACGCCACCACGTTTTATACAGGCCAACATGTCTGTGCATTATTCCAAGATGCTCCGCGATGTAAAACGATTCAATTTATTTGAGAGCGAAGTGGTCTCGCGCACTCAGAAGTTGTTATTTGTGCAATGGTTCATCGTAAAATCCAGGTAACTGTTCCGCATAAAAATGATGTATGACGCAATCAGTCGATGATACCACAACAGTCATAATTTCACGTTGCCAAATTTAGTATTTAAGAAGTCTATGATGTTGTAAATGAACATGGTTTCGTGAAAATACATCCTAAAGCTGGCGGACTCGATTCGCGTGTTCAAGCCGGAGTCACATTCTGCTAAATCATCGCACCATGCATCGAAGAAATGCCAAAAGCATCATTTCCTTGCATTAGCACCATGCAAATCTTATTTTTTGGCAATTTTTTTCAGTGCGCGCCAGACATCACCTCATGCGCTCCGCAAGGCGTGACGTCATATGTTAGCACCGCAGAAGCGATGGCGACCCAGAGCGTCGTTTGAAAGGCTGGAGGCTAGGCTCCTTTGCAAACACTTCTTGCTGCAAGCGTCGCGCGATGGCGAGGATTGGCGCGATGGCGGGATTGGCGGCGCGATGATGGCGATGGCGCGATGGCGAGGATTGGCGGCAAGACGATCGCGGGGTAAGGAATATGCTTCGTCACGCTGGGCCAGTCTGACGTTTGCTGTGTTAACGCGGAGCCGCACGTAGCCGACAAGAAGGGCAAACAGGGCTGCCACCTCACCTTCCATACCGTTTGATATCTCCTATCACATACGGGGCATACCGCCTCATATCCCACACCGTCTCGGTGCCGGCGCTATGGTGCCGTGATCCGCCATTCAGACCAAGTGCAGGTCATTATTTTCAGGATCGCTCGGCTTGTGGTAAAGACGATATCTGCCTGCGACTTGTCCTCCTCAGATTCGACGCTATCGGCGCGATATTTCACCAACTAATCAGCCCAAGCCTATCCCTGTCTAGGTCCTTGCAGCCTGGATACATTTCGCGCCTATCCCTGGAGACATTTCGCGTCTTCAGGTTGGGGGGGGGGAGGAAATGGCGTACCAAGCCATTCTCTAACTGTCCGATATCCATTGTCGCGATGAGTTATGATATCGTAGAGTGGTCGTCCAGTTTGCTTCCAAATAAATAAGGCAATCCGCGCATGAACAACAAGCAGCGAAGAAGCAACGACGCATTTCTTTACTAATTGACACTGGTGGATCTAACCGTGTGAACTTTAAGCTATGTTTATTTTTTGGAACCATAAGCAGAGTTTCAGGCTTTCCTAGTGGACATAAAGCCAGACATCATCATCAGACTTCAAGCGTCGGCAATTTGTAATTGCGCGTTGGTGATGCGAACAGACCGCCGACGTTTTTCGGAGACACGGCTTAACCCGTGGGCTCAACATTGGTCTGGGCTCTCTGTGATGCCAAATGCTTGAATGTGGGGGCAAAACACGTGGCAGATATGTGGAAAGTTTCTGTCATTCGGGAAAGTTTGGTGCCGCAGGGTAAATGCCAAGAGAAAGCACCTTTTGCACACTAACTTCCTTTTGAAACCAGGGTAGCCTGAAATTAGTTGCTGTGGTCTAACCTAACTTTAAATTACTAATCCATAAATCGGGTTACAGAACTTGCAATCACAGTAATGCTGCCAATCCCTGCAAACAACAAGACTATTCGTTTGGGCAAAGCTTTGCCCATATGTACTCTCATAGATAACCTGTCGGGAAGAAAATAATTCGCAAGTGAACGAGGAACGCAAAGTTGTAGTGGCGGATGTGATCGTGCTTTCGAACAGGAAATCTCACCGCAGAAAGGTCATCAAAGTAATTGAAAACCAATTCTGCGAAATGTGTGTGGCGCAAGGACTCGGGAACCGGGGGAGGGGGGAAGCCAGTGGAGACAGCTCCCCTCCCCCCGGTCAACTTGGAGGACCTGTGGAGGGCTCATTCTGTCATGTTAAGGGCCTATTCTTTACTGTAAAGGGATTATGTAAGCTTGTAAATGTGCGTTCTGGCCTGCCGATGGCTCACTCTGGTCTATCAAGGATTTATTCTGACCAAACGAAGGCAATAATACGTCTGTAAAGGCCTATTATGACCTGCAGAAGACCCATTATGATTTGTAGAACGCCCATTATTGACTGGAAGGCCAAGTCCTGCCCGAAAGAGTCCATTCTAATCTGCAAGTGGCTCATTATTGTCAGTGGAGGAACCACTCTGGCCTGTAGAGGGCCTGTTCTGGCCGTGGACGGCCTAGGCCTGGGCCTGGCCTAGGACGCATTCTGACCTATAGAGGATCCACCATTGCCAGTAAGGATCCAGTATTAACTGCAGAGAGCCAATTTTGATCTTTAGAGAGTCGAAATGGGTCCTCGTAGTCCCATTGGGTCAAACTCCACAGGGTTTGACCGTTGCGGCCTGCAGAGGGCCCTTTCTGATCTGTAGAAGGCCTATTACCGGCTGTGAACGGTGAATTTTACATTAATAGGGGCCTATTCGGGCTTTCAGAGTGTGCATTCTGTAGAAGAGCCATTATTGGCTATAAAGGACCGTTCTAGCTTGTAGAGGGGCAGAACTAGCCCATAGAGGGCTCATTTTGGCCTGTAGGAGGCCCATCCTTCTGGCCTGTGAAGGGCACATTATCGACTAAGCAGAACCCATTTAGGCTCGTCGAGCGCCCATTCCGGCCAGCAAAAAGGCCATTCTGACCCAGTGAGAGCCCATTCTGACCCGCAGACGTCCCATTTTGACCTGTTGTGCCAAGTGAGTCCTTCTGACGCTTAGAAGGCCCATGTCTGACTGGGGTGTCGAGGGCTTATTGTGTCCTGCAGAGAGCCTATTCTGATCCCTATTGGGGCCATCCCGACCTGTGGAGGGCCCATTATTGGCTGTAGAGGGCTTATTCTGAATTGAAGAGGGCACATTATAGCTTGAAGTGTTCCCATTCTGAGGTGTATTATTGCCATTCCGAAATGTAGAATTCTTACCTTTAGAGGGTAAATGGGTTATTGACCGTGAAAGCCCCATTTTGGCATGTACAGGGCGGATTATGGCCTGTAACGGACCTCTTTTCACCTGCATAGGGCCCATTCTGGCTTAGAAGAGGTCCACCATCTAGTCTTAGGTGGCCCGCTGTGACAATTTGGAGCCCCACGCCCCCAGCCTGAGCATTGCTTCCGCGCCCCGAATGGGACGCACCGGCCGAGTCAAAGTAGTTTGCCTTTGCCGACATATTACGTCATGCCTGCAGAAGTGAACCAGCTGAGTGTGTTCAATGTCTTCATTTTACTAAAATTTTACTCACTCGTATGGCATATAGAGTACATTTAAAGTTTCCCTCCAAATTTGCACCATTGGCTTCCGCACAATAAAGTTGGCCTGTTTGACGCTCGAATGGGTGGTTTTAACTTGCATGCATCAGTTTTATGTCTTAAGATAGGGGGCAAGTGTTTAATTCACAGTGCATGATCATGTTTGACTGAATTTTTCGTCTTTAAGTATATTTTATCTGCGTAAGACGATCGATTACCATTTGCTGAAAGTGTTGTATGGCCTCATATGAGACGTGACTGGTAACTACAAAGCCGACAGGGGTTGGTTTCTGCGCCTTACAATTGCGAAAACAAATCCGTTGCAACTGAATGCAACTCCACCACTTGGAACACACGCATGGCAACTGCAGGATGAACTTTCACTATGGTTCGGCTTTTAGGTAGTGTCGATTCATGACGCTACACCTGCCGCCAGGGAGCAGCAGTAATGTATTACAGATGGCGCGCCTGCCCATCACTCTGGGTCGTTTTGCGGGTAGGTGGTGCTATATGTGCCAGACTCGGTATATGGTGCCCACAAGACAAACCACAGTGATGGTGCTGCACGTCATCTGGGATGCGTTACTACTGTTCCCTTGCGGCTGGTGTGCCGGCGTCCCACAATCACTCGTCCTTTGTTTTAAGATAAGGTGTGATGTTGGTGTATTGTTCGCCAGTGCATGAAAAATGAAAATCAACCCCCTGGGCTTGTTAAGATGTGACGAACTGATTTGGGTTAGAAAAACAAACCTATTTAGTTCAGGATAAGCCAGACCTCCCGTTTTCATGCTTTTGCGGAGCGCTTTCTTGGCTGCTCTTGGAGCCCACGCTACCAAAGTAAACTTGGTTTACATGACATGATGACGCTGAAAGGTTGCCTCAAAATTTGCATGTCTGACATCGACTGATAACATAACGTAACGAGGACAGTTATTTCATCTGTTTTCTGCAACATCTTAAGCTCGATTATAATCCGCGATAACTATAGTTGGATACCGATCAGAGGTATATGCGGTTTTTACTTATGAGGAACATGCTGATGGCCTGAAAAATGGCCTAAACTGCATAATGACCTAGAACAGACCGAGGTGAAACCGTTTTTTTACAGTTAGTTACATTCCGCTACGCAAGAGACATCTCCAGCTGATTAAGTCGTCTCCAAAAGTAAATGATTTGAAGATGCTGTAGACCGAGTCGCTTTCGACTGTGTTGGACACATTTTTAAACTACGATTCCATTCAAGTCTCGCCGCGTCTGTCGTAATGGATAATATCCCCTCATTGTTATCGCGTTTGGCCCAATGCAGCAATCCCGAACTGTGTCATAGCGAACGAGCTTTCCATAGGCGCTCAAGAGCGCCTTCCCAGGCACTCTTGTATGTACAAAATCCGCAGTCTGTGCCAAGGACCGTGGCTGGGGACGACAAGCCCGCCGCCTTCGTTAGCCATCTTGTTTTTTTGTGACGAACTGTCTCGCTGGCTTTATTACACGGTTGTCCCTTGGCACGCGATATAGCACATACAATGGCGCGAGGCAATGGCTGACGAAAAACAATAATAAAAAGCGACCATTCCTTGACGCTCGCTCTAACAACACAAATCGTGTTATTCGTTTGACTGTAAGTGAGTTTTTTACCACTCTAAACTTTTTTTTCGTTCCTTCCATGTATTTTAAGCAGTGATTGTGTCATGATATAATCTTGGACATCGAACTTGAAACAAGTGTTTTCGCTTCCATTTTTAAGGTTTTGTAAAATCACAAAACGGGGTCTCGCAACCCACCTGCCTACCACAACAGTGCTTGGATCGATTTGCATGAGGGACCAGAGATCAAACATATTCCATCCAAACATTTGTATTTAAGCCACACAGTAAACATACCCAACGGTCGCCACACAGCAGACACACCGAAGGCCCGGAGCAAGTAGTGCGTTTCCAGAAGGCCCCCTAGGGCCATCATGTTAATGGAACTGAGTTAACGCTTTATATAAGCGTAGGCATGGTTTGAGTGCCTTCTGATATCCCTAATCAGCGTGCACCATTCCTAAATGTATATTGGACGCACCTTCATTTGTACTTATTAATGTTTAGATACAAGTGCAAATGTCAGTAAATGAATATATTTACATACATTTACAGATATGATATTTTATTGATGATAATAATCATGATTCAATTGGTGCTTAATACTATTTCATCACGAATACAACAAATACATATATGTAGAATGAGCTATAAATAAGGTAGAGCGTCTCGAGTGTCAGGTCCGTAACACATCTTTAATCTCTTGCAAGACATGACCTTATCAGAATGCCTTTGAGCGAGGTGAGGTGAGCCCTTGAGCACAAACGAGGACGTACTCGAAGTGTGGGAGTGAGCACAACAATTGTACTTTAAAAAAGGTAGAAATCTCGCGACAGATTGTCCGACGACGTCACGACCGTCACGATGACGTCATGACTGTCACTACGACGTCGCAGCCATCACGAGTACGTCACGACCGTCAAGATGACGTCACGACCGTCAAAATGACGTCACGACCATTACGATGAGAGGACCCAGCCGTCACGCCCCGATGGTGGAGTGCAGCGCGTGCATTCAGATCTGTGTGCATCATGGGTGAGCCCCTTTGGCGACTTGGTTTGTTGACTCGTCAAAATGTGTTCTTGTTGGTGACGTGGGCCATAAAAATGTCATTCTTCCATATCGTAACAGGCGTAGTGTGGAAATTTAAAAACATTGGTCCGAACCATCTTTTGACCGTGGATTTCGTGGACCAGTGCCCACCTAAGCAGTAATTGTCATGCGGCACCAACCCCGCCATGCGGTTGTCATATTCCAGGTCAAAGGCAGAATTTGGCTGTGAAAGTTGATGTGCCGCAATTCTCGCCACGATCTCTCCCGCGTTCCCATTAAGAACTTTTCCCACATAGATTTTTGGACAACACGATTCTTTTACTTGCTGACCGTTCAATCAAAACTCCTCCACGGATCCCAATCATGCATACAGATATGCAAAAAACAGAGGCTATCACAAGCCCAGGTAGCACTAACAACTCGCACTCCAGTAACGAATCGTGAAAAACTATCAAGGCGATAAACACCGAAACTACCATGTAACCAACGTTTGTAACAACTGCGCCACCGGCCGATGGACTTCAACATTTGACCTGCCACCTGTCGGGGAAATTCTCGGAAAGTTTTAGCATGTACCATTGCCTCTCATAACCATCATCACAATGTCCGGCCTCTTCAGCTCTTTTCTTCATTAAGACATGTGATGACCTTCATGTGATGGTAATGGCCTTCACTGGTATTCTCCACGATGAGCACAACATAATATTATGTTGGGCGGGCTCGATTTAATCTCTAGTATACCAAAGGCGTTAAACCAAAATAGGGTATATTAATCACGGGAGTATGTAGGCATTAAGTCATCCAAATTTCCTACATCACTAGACCATGTTCGGTAAGAGTACATGGCGGCTATAATCCCCAGGGGACGTAGCAATCGTCGGTGACAGCAACGGCCACTAAAGATGTGCCAACATCGTAGATAGCGATGTTGACAAGAACACGCTGACGTGTATATCAACGATAGCGGCGGGTAGAAGAACCATAGTCGGAGTCGAAGGGAACGGAGGGAGAGGAGCCAGCTACGTCGTGAATATCAACGAGAGCTGAGGGTAGAAGGACCGGAGTGGCAGTCAAAGGGAGCGGAGGGAAAGGAGCCAGCTACGTCGTGAATATCAACGAGAGCTGACTTACCTTTCCCGGCGCCGCCCGGACCACCACTGACCCACCGCCGACCCCAACCCCGGGTGTGACCTATTCCCCGGCCTGTGATTGGCCGGGTCACGTGACCATGTAGCTTCGAGAAGAGACGCGAAAATAGAGGGTCTCCTTACAAGAGAAAGGCCGCCGCTCTTGGGATTCGAACCCAACGCGAAATGCGTACTCTCTCACAACGCAGGCGCGCTAAGCCAACGTGCCACCAGGGTGACGACCGCTCGGGCTGGGCAGAGGGGAACCAATCACATACACAACAATAAAAAGAGTATTTTCTGAAATAATCGAACATAAGATATGAGATCATGGTTAGATCGGTGCAATACGACACAATTCTTGAACTGTAAGCGATTCTAAACGAATGTAAACAAATACACAGTCACACTAACCAACTCTAACTCGCCAACTAATGTCACAAGCACTAGCATATTAACATCATTAACACAGAACAAAACAAATCCTATATAATGTCTAATAATTTGCCGACGCCTGTGATACACTGCGTTTGCAACATCTCGTCTGTGCATGCATCAGAACAGCTGCCGGTGGCCCCAATTTCTTTGGAGCCTCTAAAACATATCCTGTCTTTCCCTTTTCACGAATGCCTTTGAGTTTGCCGGACACCTGTGAAGGCTTCCAGGCAGGCATTCGTACACCGGCTGTTAATCCCCACTTTTTGCATGCCACTGACGGATTCCGAGTCGTGCCCGCCTTCCATGAGGAGCTTTAAATTCTCTGAAGATGTTATCAGTGTAAGGGGTGCCTAGCCCTCCGGGATTCATTCACGAAGCTGTTGTGAGACTTTGATTTTCTTGTGGCCCGCCGACTGCCCGGGGTTTGTTTGAGCTTTTAATAATGATTTGGGTGTTTTACGGCACGACGAACCAAACGGAAACGAGCAACTCTAATGTTTCTTTGACCTCTTGACTGTATAGGCGTTTACATAGCCACTTGGAAACTTTCAAAGACATCTGAGTACTTGGATCCATAATTTCAGTTTCGCAATTGTAGCGTCCATTGCACGCAAGTCAATGAACTGAAGAAATCTGCGCTGAAAGCGATGTAATCATGCCCCCGCGTTAGGAGTTAAAAGTTTTTGCGAGGCCCAAGTCAGCTGTTGATGGTAAGTTCCACGAACGGGTTTTGTGTCAGGCGGATTGATGACCCCTGTTTGTGCTATTTGTGTGCGGATAGTATATCTGCACATCAATTAGGCGTGCACAACTTGTGCAAATGCCGACAGTGTGTCACGCAAGTCAGCAAGCATCGCAAGCTATCAACGATTACGTTTCAAACAGCGAATCCGGTGGAGGAGTCTGTTACTGATTGCTGATCCGGGCGAACAAGCTACCACGCGCGGACGTAGGCTGATGCACTTACAGCCGGGGAACCACATGTATTGACTCATATGAATTGTCATGTATTGCCATTGTTAACCATATATTGCCCGTCCCGAACGCTCCGTTGGTTATAGCGCCTGCCTTTCAATCTACCCATCCGTGGCGCGGTGGATTCGAGTCACTTTGGCACTCGCTGTTTGCCCTTGACAGGCACGGACCGCGGCCGGCGCCAGCGGTCGCGCTAAAGGTCAGGTGACGTCAGATGGCAGGATGGACTGGGCGAGTTTGTGGCAAGTCAAACTTCCGCCACTGAATTCTGCCATTCACATGGAATTGCACGACCAGATGGAGGGGGTCAGGGCTCACAAAACAAGCACTACTTAGCGTTAGCTCTGATATCAGATCCATCAATTGAAAGGGTCGGGTTAAGTCTTCGATAAAATAGTTGTGGCCCGCAAGCGATGCTTCAATGCATTATGTTGTGACAATGATCACAATGGAGCTGGATACCTGGACACCGAATACCTGACGTTGTCACGACGGAGCTGGACACCTGGACACCAGCACCTTATGCTGTCACAGTGGACATGGACGCCTTTTGTAACCCGCACATATAGGTTATTACGTGACGTCATACCCACGTGACATCTGATGCAACGGACTTAAAATGGCCCACCCCGGGATTAAAACACAACCCATGAATCATTTCCGAGTCGAAATATTGATTTTAAGCCCCACTGGGTTATTCGCTAACATCAGTTACGCACAGAAATAGAACGGAGCATCACGGGTTATTTTATGTTGGCGGAGAATGCCAATATTCGATGCAAGATTTGCTGACAATGTCCGACCAATAACTGCCAGCACCGATGTTGACAGTTTTGTTAATAAAAAACCAAGCGAAGGTGTATCTACTGTTACGGCCAAGCAAGTGTCGGGTAAGAACACGAAAATAGTGTGGATAATTGTGTTATAATTGTTGTGTGGATTGTAGATTGTGTTGTGGATACAATTGATAATTGTAGTGTGGATTGACATATTATTTGTATCACTCCCATAAGCCTTGGACTTGCAAATGCAATATGTACCGTAAAAGTGGCCAATCTAGCGCTACAATGCGGCGGAAGTGAACGTGATATTTTAGCGAACAGCAAAGCAAAGTTTGGCCAATATGAAACGTATCCGTTGTTCAGAATCTCACTGGATGCCCTTATTCAGGTGGCGTCAATTCGAACCTGAAATTTTGATCTGCCCCCCCCCCCCCCCCATCCATCGGTGTCAATGGAGATAGGCATCCAACAAAATATACGAGGCCTCATGATGACTTAGTGCTGTACTAGATTTCCCGGCCGGAATAGCAAGTGGCTGCACCGCTTAAATCACGGCAAATTGCTCCCGAATTGAGCGTAGGTTTGGGAAATATGCAGCTAACATAGCAGCCCGACAAGATTGAGAGCAGCCGGAGTCACTCAGAAAGTACTGAAAAAAATGATCGGGATGTGCTAGCTTGGCTGACAGCAATACCAATATGAAGAGCAGCCGTCAGGCTCTCTGCATATTGCAATACCTAGATCACGAATTTAACCTACCTCCTCCAGTTCAATGACTTATGTGAAATGCATTGTCCTGACAGTTGCACGTGAGATCATCGTGATTAGAGTGTCTCATAAACTGTATCATGAGAGTCATAAGCTGCATAAATTTTCCAGCAATGTGTGAAATATCGAAGCATTTTGTTGAATCCCTTGGCCGCTCGTCAAGCTGTCAGATCGGGCTCAAAATGATGCAAGTTTTTAGGGGAATTTGCGAGGAACATTATGCACACAGATAAGACAGCAGTGATAGCCTTATTCATCGGTAAAAAAAAACAGGAGAATGAGGGTACAGGTGCGTCAACATTTCGGCAACATGCATTTATCGAAACGAATAACAGAAGTGCATTTATTCATTCATTGAAATACACTTCTGCGGTTCGTTTCGACGAAGGCATGTTGCCGAAATATCAACGCATCTATACCTCTTTTCTCTTTGTTTTTCGTTGAGGAATAGCGCTATTACTTTTGTCTTAAGCCGCCACGTCCAATGCCTAAGCTCCGTCATGTTTTGTCATTTGTTCTGGCCGTTAGTTTTGGCCTTCGCAGGCCCGTCTAAAGCGTTTCCTGATGTGACGGCACATGACTTATTGATTCCCGTGTTGGCACCACCTTTTAAATAAAAAGGCGCGAAACGACAAAAGTTATTGCCAAGTGCGAGATTCGAACCCATCGCGTGGACATGCACACGGTCGACAACGGAAGGCCGGCTGTGGTTCTCATGCTGCTGATGCACAAGGTCAGGCCGATGTTTGAGTGGTGACTGTAATAATACGGATATTTGCATCAAGGCTGGTTAACTTTAGGTTGCATATGTTGTTTGTGAACTGTCAGTTGTGCATCAGCAGCCATGCAGGAAAGGATGCTGAAAATTTAGGCACGATCACATTTCATGCCGGAGAGGTATTTTCAGAGAAAAAAAATTAAGGGGAAGCGTCGCATCGAGCCCCGCCCGTTATCTGTACGATGTTTAGGCGTGTCCCACACTTTGAACGTAAGTTAAAAACACTGTCTACTTTTTTTAAACAAATTTGAATAAAAAAATGAAATGTGAATTTTGATTTGAATACAGGACTTCAAATGCCAATTTCCCGTGCGATGCTCTCTTCCTAGCGCACCCGACCGCGGAGGTCTGTTACTAGCAGCCCGCCTTCGGAGCAAAGCCGGGCTCTCGTCAGTCGCCGAGATAAACGGATTGCGGGACGGAGCCGAGCATCCCACACAGCTGCAGGTGTCTCAGCGGCTGTGTGACGGCACCAGGTGGTGGGGTGAGGGGGGGGGGGGGCAGACGACTCAGCGGCGTCCCGCTTCACGAGGGCACCAAGGCTCATTGACTCATAGGCTCGATGCCGCATTTCTGGTCCGCGACTTTTGCCTGGTGTGTCACAGTACAGAAGGAAACGCTGGGGTAAGCGAGAGTTCCATCTTTCAGAACAATCTTCAGATCATCAGACCTTCAGATCACAGTCTCAGCAAAGGCGCGGCGACCCCGCAGGTTTCCGTCTGCTGGCTGCACCGGGTATTGTCTTGAAGCTGATGAGATTGGTTCAGCGACAGGCGTTACTGAAGGTCGAAAGAAAACTTGTCGGTGCTTGAAACATCGATGGTAAATCCTGTCCTCCTCTCCCGCCCACCTCCTTTCGGATCTCTGTGGGCCAGGTGAGAAGGGAATAAATGCAGACCTCTGTCAAAATTGATCATAGCATCAAAAGCATTGCCTGTCTAAAACTATACAGCAATGATAGCATGCCAATACGCATGAAAGGGTAAAACAAAATGCATATTGTCAACGATGTTGTTGCTATGCATGCTTAATTAAAGTTTGGGACAGTTACAGGACTTGTGGTGAAGTTTGATCACGCTTCGTGGGACCCGTCTCGTCACATTATGCAGCCTCAGACGGCTTAACGATCCCACGGTAGATAAACTCTGACTCAACTGCTGGCATTGTAAACCGGACAGCCGCGGTGTAGGTGCAGTGTGTATATCGTGTTGGAGCATACCGGTGCAGTAGTATGTATGTATGCATATATATATATATATATATATATATATATATATATATATATATATATATATATATATATATATATGTATATATATATATATAGTGTGTGTGTGAGTGTGTGTGTGTGTGTGTGTGTGTGTGTGTGTGTGTGTGTGTGTGTGTGTGTGTGTGTGTGTGTGTGTCGTGTTGGCCTATGTCGGCAAGCTCCTAAGGACATGCGGAGTCGTGCTGCACTGGCGCCGCATGATCAAAGCGCATGAGCATTTTCATTTGGAAGAGAGCTGAAATTAGGTGGTGACTACCCTTGGCAGACTACTCGTGCCGGAGCCAGGAATTTCGGTCAGATGTGTATGGCACGTTAGTTATGACCATGACCGATGCGTATTGCCTGTTAGTTACTCTCGCATAGTTCGACAGTCGAGATGAGAGAGATGCGCGTGAGAATTATCGGATCGCTGGTTTGACCAAGCCACAGGTGCGCTGGCTGAACCACCCTGTTCCCAGCGCAAGCATTAGTGCCATGTGTACATCCATGCTGGCTAGGCAAACAATCCAAGATATATTTACCTTCGGCAGCCCTCGAGGAACGATTTTCAGCGTTGAGAAAAGCATCTTTTCTGTCACCAACGAAATTTGGGACCGTCCTAATTGTAACCTGAAGCGAAATCTTCCAGAAGCTGTTGCGATGTAGCTCTAAATGCAATAATCCACAAAACAAATAAAAATTTAGCACAATGCCGCATAACCATTAAACATTTTGTTTCGGGAAATCATTTACACACGATAATCATTTGCTGGCCATCAAACACTAAATGATGGCTGAGACTAAGCTTATCAAATGATCAAAAAAAGACATTCTTAACATAACCAGCCCAGAGGTGCGTAGCTTTTTATTCAGCTGAGTGCAGATGATTGTGCCCCCTAACCTTGGTTGTAGTTTTCTTCTTTTATCATCATTCTTTAAGAGATGATGATTTCAGGATTATATATATATATATATATATATATATATATATATATGTGTAGATTGGTATATTTATATGTATGTTTATGTATCGATATACGTATATATATCTATTCACATATATATATATATTCATATATATATATATATATACATAAACACCCCAGATCTTACGCACCTTCCTTGGAGCAGGGGTGGAGTTTCTCAAAATTAGTTTTTACGGGCCGAACCCTAAAAAATGATGAAAAGTAAAAACCGAGAATATTAATAAAAAAGTGGTGAAAAATCATCACAAAAATACCGAGCTACACCACTGGCTAAGAGACACAATCTTACCCCACCTGAATTGGAAATTGCACTCCTCTAGGCCGGTTATGTTGAGATGCCTGCATTTGATAATTTTATTAAATTGGTCTTAATCATTGTTCGCTGTTTGATGGCCAGTAAATGATACTTTGGTGCTGCAAAGGAACTGCCAAAACGAAAATGCTTTAGGGCCACGCAGCATTGCATTTCATTTTTCATTGTTGTGATGTATCACATTACAAATCATACTGTAACGCTTCTGAAAAATCTGGCTTTGGGTGACGACCTAGACGGTTGCAAAATTGGTTGGTGAAAGAAATGGCCCTTTTTCATCTTTACTCACGAACGCCAGATGTGAACGACTCGACCATTATATTTGTCTTGGCCTTGATGGTCGCATTGGTTATGGAATGGCAGGATTTGAATGATGTTACCATGGTGTCATAAAGCCAAGGTGACCTGGAAATACTGCCCCCATTTTCGCGGGCGTGTATCTCAGAAACTAGAGAGATTTACGTCTTAAGAAGGGCAGGACTGTGAACTATACTGAAAAGTCGTCAAGATGGCTATGTCAGCTCAAAACCACTTATGAAGCTAGAATAATCCCTTGACTTGAGATCAGTTGGTGCAGCATGCTTCGCATTGTATTATCCCCGTGTTTATATTGACTTTGACGCAACAACCAGCAAGCAACATCGATTTGCGCATGATTATATCAATTGCGTGCGTCAGTAGGCGAGCCAAAATCACGAAATGTCCTTGCAATTGACATTGACCAAACGCATGATCCCAGAGACGCATTAGTCTAAGCGATTTCAAGTTCGTCCCGGTAAGAAGCATCGCCCGCGAATATCGAGAGCGCGCCCAGATAGCGACGGCCCCCAGCAGCCATGCTTCGCACGGTACACGGTCGCGTTTCCTGTCGCGCCGACAGCGGCCGTTCCCAGCGCCTGCCCGGCCTGATAGGGAAGCGCGCGCCTCAGTCCGTCCGTGACCACGACCCAACATGTTGCTGCTGTCGCTGCCGCTGCTGTGTGTCGCTCTGGCGGCCGCCTCGCCCAACATCGAGGCTTCCGTGCGCCGCCATCCCGCCGTACCGCCGGCGGTGCGCGTGCGTAGTTTCGTCGAGCGTCGGCAGCTAGAGCCGACTTGGCCCGCTCCGACGCCGTCGCCCTGGTTCAAGTGCCCGACCCAGTTCGGCCTGTACCCGGACCCGTACGACTGCAGCAGCTACTTCCAGTGCTCGTACGGCACGCCGTTTGAGGAGCACTGCCAGCCAGGCCTGCAGTATAACCCGATGGCCATGGCGTGCGACTTCCCGGGCAACATCAACCCGCCCTGCGTGCCTAAGCCTTACCCCACCGACCCGCCCGCCGCCGTCGACGAGTAGCGGCGCAGACGGGCCGACCACGGTCGGCCGCCCACTCGCAGCCGCCGCCGAGCGATGTTCGGGAGCATGCTGTCGGCGCTTTCCCGCCCTTCAGCGCGTCCCCGTCGACGTCGACGCATCGGAGACGGTGTCGGAGGTGGCTGGTCGTCGGAGGTCGTCGCGTCGGTGGCGAACGGTGGTTGACGTTGTTGGGGGTGCCCGCGGGATGGGGAAGGGGAGGGGATGTTCAGGCCGCGCGGTATTGGCGATCTTCGTTTTCTGGAGGCTAGCGTGAAAAAAACGAGCCACCGTTGTGATTCACAGTTGTTTTCAAGGTGTCTTAAACTTGTTTTCCTGTCGGCTTTTGACGAAACCATGCGAATAATTTAATACAATTTTCGTTCGCAAATGGTTTTGTGCATTGCCGTTTTCAGTGTGGCGAAAGAATGTCTCCTGGTTCGCAACTGCATTGCCACCTGATACCCCTAGTGCCCGCACTGAAACAATGCAATTGTCCCTACGACGTTTTTATTCTAAGAGATGACGAGTAGGGGTAAGTTAAACTTACGGATAATGATATGCAGCCAGGAGTTCTTAAGCCACAAGCGCCAATATCGTCTGGTCGACAAAATTTCCAAACAAGCAAGTTGCAAGGTAAGAACAAGGGGCAACTAGAAGCACGTGAATAGAACTGATTGGGTGAGATCCCTTTGTCTTCGCTGCATTGCCCTTTTTACATCGCAGTTCGTTGCTTTTGTCTCGTTACCTTCGGTTCGTATTCTGGCTCGCAAGGATGCATTTAATGCCTGTCTACACCTTTTTCATCGCGTCTAACACGCGTACAGCAACTCAGGGTATGCCCCATCATCTGACAAGGTCATCTTTTTTGCCTAGTGTATCATATGGCTTTTTAACAGCCATTGACGCCGCTCCTAGAACTTTTTTCCTTGCACGTGACCTCACTTGTGCCACAGTTTGGGCTCCTAGGTGATGACTTGCAGGTCAATTAAGGTAAAAAATGATCAAACTCCAGATTTGTGTTTTAAGTGCCCTAAAACCTAGATATTTGACCCAAGTAAAAGATCACTGGTGCTCATTTAAGATCAGTGACCTTGTTTGCCATTTTGGAGGTCATGATGACCAAAATCATACAGGACTGCTTGAAGCTTTACATCTGAGTAAGCATCAGAGATAACGCTAGGCAGTATGTTTTTAAAAACTAAATGTTGACCTGGTTCATTTTATGTCAGTGACCAATCCTGACCTTTAAGAAGTCAATGAATAGTGCTAAGAGCTGCCCCATACAGTAAGCTCTAGAGTTACGCAACAGGTCGGATTTGACCTACGTCTCATCCTGATACCTGACTCTAGGTCAATGTCATTTTTCGTTCAAATGTCATGTTGACTGAGAAACTATATCAGAAATGTATGGCTTCGTATAGCACCCCGTTGTTGCATCAGATTAAACGTTTCCCTAGAAACAAACTTCACTGATCCATGCCCTGATATTGCCCAACTGTAGGTCAGCGACGTTGCAAGGTGCCTATAATTTTGTTGTGGTAAATGACCTGTTATTGAATTATACACAGCTATGCAAAGTTTGACTCGCCTACGTCTCGCCGTTAGGAAACCATTCCGGAAAACCCGTTGGGGGGGGGGGGTAAGTTGATCCCCGAACTCGTGTCAACGCACAGTCAGTTCAGCAATCCAGAAACTATATCAGGTACATTTTGTCATCATATATTTTTTAACCAGAAGCCAAAGCCAAGTTTTGATCACATGAAGGCAGGCATGGATCGAATGCCTTTCGAGTGGCAGTCATAGCAATCAAATGATGCCTAAGGGGTAGACCAAGTGCGTTCTTCCACAACATTTCTATGGGGATTTGAGCTGAAATAAACATCTTGAAAATCATTCAGAGCAATTCATAGCCCTGCTCTTCTTAAGATCTCAACCGCTTTAGCCTCTGAGCTGCACGCCGCAAAGATGAGGAGACTATTTCAGGGGGATTATTCCAATGCCACCTTGACATTCATGACGTTATAATGGCGTCATTCAAATCCTGACATTACACAGGCCACGCGGTGATCAAGGCCAAGAAAAACATAATGGTTGAGTCGTTCATATCTGTCGTTTGTGAGCACCATTTCCGGATATAACATGGTCATCCACTGGTTCGCAATCAATGTTGTGCGAGGCACGATGACGTGATCAAACAATGGTGTATCGAGGAACGTATTAACTTAACAGAAAAATTGTTTTGTTTTGAATAGTATTTTTTAAAGAGTAAGTCAATAACGATAATTTTGCTTGTTCCAGCACATGTGATGCTCACCTTGATATCTTCAAACGTGGAACATTTCCTTAAAACCGTGCCCGGCCTGGGAAATTGATTTCGCCCTACGATTTTTTCGAGCACAGCTCAAAAACGATAGCTTGCAGGAGCTCGTAATTTTCCGCATCTGTTTATGTACTAATTTCACAGCCTGTGTGCGAATTTGAAGTTTTGACATACCCGGATCAGTGGCCCCTCTCAGGTAAAAGAGGTAAGCTTTCACCACACCTAACTTTGTTATGAGTAATTTGGAATTGTTTAAACTCGGCATAGCAATAGAACATTATGTTGCGCGTAGTTTTTATGCCTCACATTTCTTTCTATGTGGCTTTTGTGTTTTACATGAGGTGGAGGGTACTTGTTCGCATGCACAGGCATCATATGACCCCAGGGAAGATGGCCTTCACCCAGGTCATGATCTACCTCTGTGGGTGCCATCTGCAAAAGACATACTGTGCTCAAAATAGGCAATTTCACGAGGTAATTTTGGACGCAGAATTTGAATACTCCACTGAAAATATGATGTGATTTCATTCTAATGCATAATGAGGCTACAATAGGTCACGTGAGAACATGCAAGGTCAAATGAGGTCACCAAAATCAATGACCTATGTTGCCAGAAATGGACAGTCTAGATAAGAGTGTGACGCGTGCGACCACCTCTATGTCGTTTTTTGGAGCTGATGACATATCGCTTCATGTACCAACGTACCCCTTATCAGCTTCTTACAAATGCACTGTGCATACGAATGCACAAATGCATAATGAGGCTACAATAGGTCACGTGAGAACATGCAAGGTCAAATGAGGTCACCAAAATCAATGACCTATGTTGCCAGAAATGGACAGTCTAGATAAGAGTGTGACGCGTGCGACCACCTCTATGTCGTTTTTTGGAGCTGATGACATATCGCTTCATGTACCAACGTACCCCTTATCAGCTTCTTACAAATGCACTGCCAAGCGTCAAAAGGACTATGCATAATGTTGACAACAGCTGTGTGATTTTGAATATAGAAACATGTACAACGCACCATTTCTGATCACAGAAAAGCATTGTACTGGTCACATGGACCCGGGTAGCGCTTCAAGTGGATCATTAAACCGACCTAAGTTGACCTCAAATGACCTTTATGGCAGCCTTAGGGGTTTCTTTTGTATCGTGATTCTTCTTCCTACTGCTGCACCTAATAAAAACTTAGAACTGCATTGCTAAAAAGTAGCATTCTTAAATGCTACTGGTAGACCAGTTTTGAAAAGTGATCTGATCTGACCTGACTCTTGTTTGTGACAAAAGTTGTCGGAATGAATTCCCCACAGTCTTACCGTTTATTTTCTTACCTTCAATGTCCATCTTGACGCGTCTCCATCTTGACGTTTTTGATATTTTGTAACCTCTTGTGACCTCACATGTGGCCTAAGGTCAAACATTTTGTGTGCATTCTTCATGATTTGACGATACCTTCACAATGGCATCTTTGTTTGTCTCATAAGGCGTATTCTTGGAGATTCCAGGGAGGCAATTCAACTTTCCCCTCCCTGCCGGGTGTGGCTGTCTTATACACCAGGCCGGGCGCGGGTTAAGTTGTGCAACATTTCAAAAAACAGCATTGAAGTACAAGCTAACATTTAGGGCTCCAATCAACGTTCGAGGGACAGGATTCTCTCAAAAAATGAAAATAAACAATGTTGTTATCCGTGCATAAGGCGCCGTTGGCACCAGATCAAGGAGATGCTTATATCAATGATAGTCATTAGTGCGGCATTGGTGATAGCAAGTTGCACTGATGAATCTCGAGATCGCTTTTGCTTGCACTCGTAAATCTTAAAAGAGGCAAATTCCGTGACGAAGGGACAGTTCATAAGTTGTCTTCCTGAATACGTCACTGCCTAAGAAGGTAAACTAGCTGGCTCCCTCAATTTATACTCCTGCTCCAACTGCTGCGGAAGGTTTATAGTTGTTCACGCCAAGGAACTCAACTCAAAAGATAAAGTCGAAGCAAAAACTCTAAGTTTCCTTAAGCCTAGGGCTTTTCGATTTCGGTGAGAATCATTTGTCTCTAGATTATTCTTATTGGAAATGTGTGAAACGAACATATTTAAAGAATTAGCGCAAAAGACAAGAACAGAAGTTTCACTTTGGGAGAAGTGGTGCTTAATTTTGTTGTAATGGTTCATTTGCCTTCGAACTCAAATAAAAGGCGCCTTATTAGTGAGCCTGCCTCTTCAACCAATTTTCAGACGATATGAAAAAGCACTCCCTTAGCTGCCTGGGAGGCAGGCTCGAGTATTTTTGCAAAATGTGTTGGGTCGAGGAAAGCAGGTCCAATGTTTCAGTTATTCAAGCTCTCCCGACAGCACCAGCCCATCTTCACCTTTGCACTGAGGTGGTCTGCGCCGGGGTGGGCGTAAGGCTTATAAGGTATAAGTCAAGGACTCAGGTCATTCACTATGTTTTATATCTGCATAGCATCAACCCGCACTTCACAGTCACAGCAGATGAGCACGTCGTGAAGACCCTGTGGCATGGCATGACAGAAGGTTTGGGCCTACCCGTCCCCTCCTTTGATAGTGCTTTCCTCATCGATCCCCTATGGCATGGCATGACAAAACTTTTGGGCCCCTTCTCCCCATCCTGCAACAGCATTCCACTCATCAGTCCGCTACGGCACGGCATGACAGACGTCTTGGACCTCTCTGCCCACTTCTCCAACAGCATTCCCCTCGTCTATCGCCATGCCCCCGCCCCTCCCCCTCCCGCTACTCCTCCCACCTGACCCCGTGCCCATTGCCCGTCCCGTGCCGGCCGGTCGGCTTTCTCCGCGTCCGCAGGTCCGGGCGGCTGGTCTCTTCGGCCGGCCGCTCCCACGTACACACCTGGGGTGGACGACTCCGGTTGGCCGCCACCGGCTCGGGAAGCGGTAGAGCAGCGCCCGCGGCGCCGCGGGCGCGCGGAGTAACGGTACTACACCGAATCCCGGGGCGGTGGCGGTCGGCCGGCCAGGCGAGTGCGTGGTGTCAACAGGGACTGCTGCGGCCTTCTTGCGGTGTTTCTGGGCGCAAAATCTGGCGTTTTGTGCGTTTTGTGCGTTTGAAGTGAGCTGGATTTTGGCAAGTGCGACTGCAGGCTCTGGATAGACAGCTGCTGCGCCGCCGAGGGCTTCGCCGCCAGCCGAAGGTCAGTCCGCGTCCAGCAGCTCCGTCTGTGCATGGACAGCCCCGTTGCCTTGAAGTGTTACGCCGCGCTTTGACAGGGGACATTCGGCGGTTGTGACAGTGATGCACGGGCAAGGGGTCCGTAATGTTTGGAGAAGGGGATCATTCGGGGTCCGATTCTGCCGTGCTAGGCTCAAGAGTGGGGCTTGTCGTTGGCTTCCTCGCCCCCTTCCCTCCCCCAGGGCGGCGAATGGTATGGAAGCCGGGTCACAAACCTCATACGGTGCCATACGCTGTTTTTCTAGAGTAGGCCTCAGTTGAATTTTAAACATTCAATATGGAAACCAGGATTTTCTGAGGGAAGAGCCTGAACCTCAGTGAGAACGCATCACGCCGATTTTTAGCTACCGGGAGCCCTCTGTGGTGATAAACGAAAAAAAATCCCTGGCGGAAGGAGGGAGCCCGGGCCCCCGGGGTTCTCCCTGGACTGATTCCCCACGCAAGCTGACTCACGTAACGTTTGCTAGCGTGTAAATGGGCAGCAAACCAACCGGACTTAGTTTCCCGGACACTACAACGGTACTCCTAGTATCATCTTACCGGCTGAAAACCTGCGCCGGAATTTGTCCTGGAACCTGTCGCTGACGTCTGGATCTGGAAGTAACCACAGGAAGTGGGACACTGCCGGTGGGCAGGCGGAGTAGCATAACGTAACATTACTGTGGGAGGTACAGCGTAATCACTGCGTAACTTCGTTGCCGGAGCATGGGGAGGGCCGCTTGACGGCCGGTTTTGCCTGATAGAAGTCTTGTGACCTATAAGGTGTGTCGTGCACAGTTCCAGCAGGTAAGTGTCTTAGTGAGTATACATGTATGGACCGTACAACACGTGAGAGTTGGCAACATTTCTTTGATGCTAGTATATGGGTGAGCGACACACCTTACCGATAATAGAACTGGCGCATGGCAGCCACGGCGGAGAATTAGACCTGGCGCGGCAGAGAATCAGACCTGGCGCGGCAGAGAATCAGACCTGCCGCGGCGGAGAATGAGACCTGGCGCCTGGCAGTCACGTTATGGAATTAGGCCTGGCTCCTGACAGTCACGGCGGAGAATTCAATTTTGCATAGAAGGGCATCAAATTCGACTCACGAAAGGCGGACCGCTAACTACGGCGTTGAATGACGAATAGAGCATTTCAAGTGCAGCGGAGTCCGCACCATTTCTCACTGGAGTTGCAGAGTTTTTACACGACCACTGAAAGATGCTTGATCTGGCGGTTTCGTTACAAAGCATTGTTTCAACATTTCCCGCCTGCGTGGCTGTATTTGGCTGTAACCGGCGCAGAAGCTGTAAATGTCCTAACAGATGGACCTGGAAACTTGACTTGGAGCGGCAGTAGCAAATGTGAATAGCTGTAAGCAAAACTCAAATCGTCATAAAACAAAGCCTCCAATCTCAAATCGCCATAAGACGTAGCAATAAAACATCGTAAAACGAAGCGTTCTGTCCCAGAAAAGGGATATGGCGCCTGGAGGGGTCTCCTTATTGAGATCAGGATGCTTCCAATCCATGAATCGGCCCCGAAACCTAGCTAATGGGCCTCGCTATCCCAAAACAAGGCAAAGTGTGTAACGGGGCCCCATCGCTAGAAAAAAGGTTTCCCCGGCAAGACGACATTGGGCCCACTGATCTGTACAATGGGCTGCCTTATTCAAAACGGTGACCGTATGATCCAGAAAACGGGCCTTTTGAGGTAAGAAAGAAGTTTATTAACCTGACGTGTGGCAATTATGCACGGACCGCTTTGTTTTCACCTCCAGGTCGGCTTTTAGGACAGCTGAATGGAGGATGATGTCTTCTACCTATATTTATTTGCAGTCTAAGTTGTGCCCGTTGCCTTGCTAGCCACAGCATAAGGTGAAGATTATTTGGTTTTGGTACACCCACGCGCTTCTTCTTTTCAGGCATGGTGTGAGTCTGCTGACGTCAAATACCGTCGTCGAAATCTGCAGCCATGAATGTGTGGATTCTTCTGGCAGCTCTCTGCGCATGCGCAGTGGCCCAGAACAGGCCACCGCAGTTTGAAAAAGGCGGCGACATGCTGGATTTTGCAATCAAGGAAGATACGCCCGTTGGCTCACAAGTTTATCAGGTAATATGACATGTACGCAGTAGCCGATAAACAAGCGGCGTCAAACAAGTCCGCCTGACAGTTCAACTGCGTATGTCGAGCGTGTTTGTTGGCTTTAGACACCGTCCAACGCACTTGCGGCGGAAGCTGCGTATCGGTGGGATAGAGGCACTGCTATGGAACGAGATTACTACTCGAAAACGGAAACATTGGAGACAGAGACATTGGACGATTGAAAAGGGCGCTATGCTGAAGCTTTTATTATGGGAACTGCTGGCGATTTAACCAGTACGCTGGGTAAATCGTCAGCTGTGCCGCCACTGCGATGAGAATGTATCACGTTTCTTTCTGTACTGGCGATTTAATTGTGCAATTTGCTGACGATTTAACCATGGGCACTGTGCTGACGATTTATTGTGGGTAATGTGCTGACGATTGAGCCGTGTGCACCGCGCTGACGATTGAACCGTTGGCACTGCGCTGACGATTGAGCCGTATGCACTGCGCTGACGATTGAGCCGTGTGCACTGCGCTGACGATTGAGCTGTGTGCACTGCGCTGATGATTGAACCGTGTGCACTGCGCTGACGATTGAGCTGTGTGCACTGCGCTGACAATTGAACCGTGTGCACTGCGCTGACGATTGGGCTGTGTGCGCCGCGCTGATGATTGAACCGTGTGCACTGCGCTGACGATTGAGCCCTATGTGCTGCGCTGACGATTTAGCTGGAAGTACTGTGAAAGCCCCGAGGATCGGGGAATCGGGGAATGGGGATGGCTTAACTGAAGGTGCTCTGTGCTGTGGGTCAGTCTTCCACGCTCTATGGTTCAACACATTCTGTGCGTATTGAAGTACTTTAATACTGGTCTTACGTAACGCATTCTGAGGTTTTGTAAGTACTTTGGCTGGTTTGGCCTCAAGCTCATTAGCTGAAGTCCGGGGCATGGAATTTTGACGACCATGAGGGCAACAAACGCCTCCGCCACCGCCCCCGCCCTCGCCTCCCATCCCCCGCCGCCACCTGCCGATGACTGTAGGTGCCTGCGCAGGTATCGGCGACGGACGCGGACGGCGACCGGGTGGCCTACTCCATCAGCGGCGACTTCTTCAGCATCGACCGGCTGTCCGGGCGGGTGACGCTGGTGCGCCCCGTCGACCGGGAGCGGATGCGATCCGTCGAGGTCATCCTCACGATCACAGGTCAGTGGCGCGACTCCTGGTCAGCGCAGGGTTGTGATCACCTGCGTGGGTCTCTGCACAAGTTGTGGGCCTAACTTGGCGCTGAGTCTTGGGAGCCGGTGGGTTTGGTCCGGGTGGGGTCGTCGGCCGGGCATCTTTGAAACGGACGTCGTAACGAAACCCGGTCTCTCACGCTAGAGGTACATCCGGTGTTCCAAAAATCCATCCAGAAGGGTGCTCAGGACTTAAATAATGATCCATGTTAGCAGAATCCTGGTTATGCATCAACCTCCGCACGCAATTCAATGACGCTGATCCGTTGCTGTTTGACCCCGAGCCCAGAGATGTGACCTGCCCGGCCCACCTGTCAAGCCTGAGGCGCCTAGATGCTGGGCTGATCGCCGCCCGGCTCGATGATGATTGGTCGGTTTTGAGCAAAGGAAGCGGCGGTAGGCAATGAGCCCCTAGCCGAGGGTGTAATGGCGTGGAACATATCGACATCCCTGCCAGCCAATTGGGCAGATATTAAAACACTGTACGTTGGTAGGTTGGTAAGGTCGAGGATTTAGTCAAGGGAGGTCAGGACTAGGTCAGGTCGGGCTCTATGACACATTTTCATGAATTCAAATCACGAGAGTTTTTGTCAGCTTTGTCCGTCGTCAAAAGCCAGTGATTTAGAAGATATTCCAGCTTTACTGACCAATTATTCAAAATATTTAGCACAACTCATTTGAGTTTGGCATCAAAAAGGTTACAACCATCGTTGGCCTGGCTTGAGCTCGTGTTGTGCGACTGACCACGGTAGGCAGCGTCAAGTTAGCTGAAAGTCGTCGTCGTCGTTGAGAGCAGACGATGTCACCATACTCTGCTCTGCAGTACCGGAAGAGTAGATCTACAAGCTTTATGACCTGGTATAGATGACAGTGCTGTAAGACAGCGAAAATCAAGAGAGGCTTGGAGATAACTAGTTTATCTGTGTTTTTATGATACGTCAGTACTTGAGAGAGCTGGCACCTGGCGCAAAAGAACAATGCCGTCAAGTTCAAAGGTGAACCGAATCCAAACGTGATGCAATGAGAGCACGTGTCGCTGGCAGCCAAAAGTCAAGGCTATCGTAGGGTTGCGATCCATGATACAATCATGGTGCAGTTTGGAGATCAGGTATTGGCAACGTAGAGTGGAAAAGTTAGTCAGGCCAGCACACTTCAAATGCTTGAACGCATTGCTAACGAACGTCATGCTCAACAATATGTTCGTCCGACATGACCTACGTGAAACTGACTTCGTTCAGCTACCTGGTATGACATGGACTAAGAAATATACTTCCTATGAAAGTGATGTGGAATAAGGTTCTGAAAGTATCAAGAAGATCGCTCTTAAGCTATTCGGAATGATGTCTCAAGTACAGATACCGGTTGAATCCGTTTAGTCAGGTTCGGCAAGTTACAGCGCAAGCCTCCGGAGCATGTGCCGGCTCCTCCTCCGGTAGTGCGCAAGTTACAGCGCAATACGTGTGCAACTCCCATATGGCGAGACATGCGCCTGATGTGTGTGCTCGCATGCGTGATCTTTCACCCAACCTGAACTGTGCATACCAAGATCTCTCGACATTGAGGTGTCATTTCTGCGTCTAATGGTTCCAAGAAGACCTTGTAAAGCGCTGGGCTGGGTGATTTATGCAAGGTTCTACAATGTGCATGATGTATTTAGCTCACTTAGGTCAACGCCCCGCAGAAGAGCAGCAAAGGATAACAAAATGTCAGGGAGATATATATTGCATTATCAAGTTTTCCAAGCAAAATTCAAGCGTAATCGTCTTTTGCAACCCTGCCCATAATTCATGAGAGACCACCCACCCATCTGAAAAATGCGGTCATCGTTTCTCCACGCTGCCAAGCGAGACACGGTAAAAATCGTGCCTCACTCATGCCCCTGGCATCCCCTCAGCGGCCATAAGGCCACTTGTTCAACTGACGTCATTAACTCCTGTCTAATTAGATCGCTCTTGTGCACCTCATGGCGTAACTCCAAAGCCAATATTAAAGGAAAACGATGACGTCATTGGACCAAGTGACCCAGTGGTCAAATCGCCGGAAGACTACGGTGTATGGTGTACAGCACTTCGGCCGGAATAGTCGTTTTCAGGACTTCAGCTGTTCCTCTATCAGCCTCGGATCTTGGGCAGGAAATGCAATAAGAACCTTGGCCCTGAAGTAATTTTGCCGGCCCTGTATGGAACTATATATAGCTGTATGGAACTCGACGTGTCAGGACTTTGACGTCAGACAGCGAACTGTTTTGGGGCGCGCCACGTGCCTGTTTGACGACGGTGTCCCTTGACCGCCATAACCTTGTCTGGCCAATTATGTTCGGGTCTCACTTCGTGGAAGCTGTTGAAATGTGGCGAGCTCAAGGCGTGCCGTGCGGCTGACATTAGCATGAAAGAGCGGTCTCAGACTGTAGGTAAGTACCTACCCACTCATTCGCGAGGGGCAGGTAAGAGCTCTTGTGCTCCGACAGTCGTGGCGATATTAGTCGCGAGGAACTCACCTGACGGAGGTGAAGCACTCGTCGCCGAGATCTGATTGAACAGTCGCCCAGAGCACATGAGCTCGAGCTGGTCAGCTTCCTCGAACTCAGGAGCTGTCTGCTGGCCTGCTGTCCGCTGTTGCTACCCCCCCCCCCCCCCCCCATTGCCAACGTTGTCACCAGACGGGCGCTCCGGTCTCATTGTGGGGGAATTCAGCTCTCCGTATTGGGTGCACCGCTGCACGTCTGAGAAACCAGTGGTACAGGGTTTGATTCCCCGCGGTCCCCGTCCTTCCTGCCATGCTGAGAGATGAGAGACAGGCGACGACATGTAGCCTCAGCAGCTGAGTGCGTCGTTGAAAGCCCCAAGGACACGCACGCACGCACGCACGCACGCACGCACGCACGCACGCACGCACGCATGCACGCACGCGCGCACGCGCGCGCGCACACAAACACACAAACACACAAACACACACACACACACACACACACACACACACACACACACACACACACACACACACACACACACACACACACACACACACACACACACACACACACACACACACACACACACACACACACACACACACACACACACACACACACACATTTTTCCTCATCATATTGTAATTATTCTGTGGATTTTTACGTAAGCTATTAAGTGTGTTTTCGAGGAACATTTTTCACATTGATAAGGCAGCAGTAGATAAGACAAAGCCTTTATCCATTATCCAGGTTTTCCCTCGGGGAAAACCTGGATAATGGATATCTAAATGGGTTGATGTTTCGGCAACATGCCGTTATCGAAACAATAGCATTAGTGAATTAAAGATTGCCCGCCGATGATCCTACTCGATTTTTCAGATTGTCTTATTAAACAGTGAGACAGTTTTTACAGGACACCATCATTCAGGGAATAAAACAAGGAGCAATTCCCAGCCATTACTACGATGCAGCGCATACCTAAGAATTCGAATGCGCGAAAACACGTGCACATGCAGGCGAATTCAAGGAAACGGGCATCACTCATCACGCTTCATTCCAAAATGCAAGCGAGTTGAAGTAAACAAGCATCCCACATCACGCACCAATAATGCATGCAAGTGATATCAATTGAACAGGCATTGCGCATCACGCGCTAGCATAACTTACACATGTAAACGATTTTAAGGCAGCACACATCACACATCAAGGCTCATATCACATTCGCGTAATTGGCCGTGATGAGCCTTATACGTTGGGGTTTAGTCGCCGACTTTTTATAACAATAGACTCACTTATTTTCCTGTCAGGGTGCTCCTGTGCTCTGTGTATGACTGAGCTCTAAAAGGGGCACAGGGTCCTTATCCCCCTGGATTTCAGCCTGAACGTGTTTTGCCAAAAAATGGTCAGGAGAGTAGCACAGAGATGTATGGTCTCGTCTAACACTCCGTTGTTGCATCAGATTGAACGATTCCCTAGAAATGGACTTCGCAGAATCCACGCCTGATTTTGACCTGCTGTAGATCAGCGACCTTGCAAGGTACATCTAAATTGTTAAACCCAACGATCCGTTATTTAATTGTCTACAACTACGCCAAATTTGGTGCGGCTGTGCCGCACCGTTCGGAACTCATTTTAGAAACCTTTGAGAGGTCAATTTGACATCCACCTGAGCACGTGTTAAGCTCATGAGCAGGGCTATTCTCACATTGACAGTGTTTGGATGCAGTAAAGTGTGACAAATTTTACCGGATGACGATAGCTCAAGACCACGTACTGTCGGCGGCACCGTACGTCTACTGCTAAGCTAATACACACTATCTGTCAGCATCTGGCCATGCCCTTCACCTGTCTCAAGCCGGGGCTTCAGTTGACCGCGACGCATTGGTGACCTTAACCGCGGCCCACCGATCACGCATCTGGAAGCTAAGCAGTTACAACAGCATGTTCTACCACAAACTGCAGCGTGTTATTTGTCGGCGGGTGGGCGTGATGGTTGTAGAGAGCTGACAAGCCCACGAAATTTCGAGCTGCAGTGAACACGTTGCCCATGTTCACAGCGCTCATCCCAGGTCTGTACAGACATTGTGCGAGCTTTCGCAATAGACGGAAGTGTGATGCGCTTCAGTAGTGATGGAAAGGGTTGGAATGATGTTTGAGATGTTTCAATGGTCATGCGCGGCACCACTTCATTTGTTATGAGGGCGGTTACCCCGTGGAAGGGCGACAAATGAATACTGCGGGTGTTTTCATTAGGTGGCCTCTAAGTTTCGCTTATTATCGGCAGTTCGGCTTTTGCCGTCTCTAAATAGCTTTGCGTATCCCCTCGGAGTAAATCTCGTAAAATCAACAGATTGTTTTTGGATGTGGGGTAAAGTGGCCTCCGGTGCTTTCTCAATTCATTCGGATCCAAACCGCTTTTCAGCCAAATTACTGCATTAAGCCTCCACTGACTCGAACCCTTCACCTTCTTTAAAATCACTCGAATGTGTAATCAGATGTGACCTTTTCTGTAACCCATGTTAGACCCCTACCTTCGAATTGCGGCCTGGCGCGACTGCTGTGACCCCTTTGAATTATGTGACCTCTGTGACCCCTGCGCCCTTAACCGAGGCCGATTTGACCTTGGTTCTGCACCCAATGTGACTCATGTGTCGTGTGCGGCCTCTATAATATGTGTTATATCTGCGGCCCTGTGCCACGTGCACCCCATGTGACCCCTGTGGCTCTTGTGATACGAACCGCAGACGCCGGTGCCGCAGGCGCGCAGCCAATCCCGATGTCGGTCCGTCGCCTGGTGCCAATCGTCCACACCCTCGTGGCCCCTGTGACCTCTGAACTATATGACCTCTGTGATGCCACAGACGTTGTTGCTGAGGGCTCGGAGCCAAACCTGGTGTCGGTGCGCCGGCTGGTGCCGATCGTCGACGCCAATGACAACCCGCCGGTGTTCAACGGTCTGGAGAACGGCGCCTATCGCTTCAGGTGGGAGCGGTGACCAGCCGGTCACGTGACCGACCAGCCTGTCGCGTCGCCATTGGCCGCCGCACTGTGACGTCACCGAGGAGACCCGGTGACGATAGGTCCACGATGTTATGGCGAAGCTGTTGCTCAAACTGTGATTGTAACTGCATGAGCCAATAATAGTCGACCATCTGGGGGAGGGATTAACACGCGCTCTGGTGAGGGGGGTCAAATTGACCCTCCCTCCGAAGGCTGTTCCGGAATGGTTTCCAAACGGCGTTGCGTAGCCGCGCCAAATTCTGCATAGCTATTGACAGTTGAATAGCGGATCGTTTTGTGAAAGAAATTTAGATGTGCGTAAGGTCACTGACCTATGGCAGGCTTAAGTCAGGCCATGGTTTCAGCGAAGTCAATTTCTAGGGAATCGTTCAATCTGATGCAACAACGGAGTGTTTGACGAGCCTATACATCTTTAAAATGTTTTATTAGGCAACATAAACATTGAATGAGCAAATTGCGTTGACCTGAGGTCAGGTATGAAGGTTAGACTAAGGTCAAAACCAATCTGTTTTATGACTCTAGGGCTTGCTGTATGCGGTAGTTTTCGGTGCTCATTTTGAATTCATTGATAGCAGGAACCGCATCATACATCTTCCATTTACTTTTTAGAGGTCAGAATAGGTCATTGACCTAAGCTAACCCAGGTGGGCATTTCTGATGAACGTACTGCCTAGCGTAATCTTTGTCGCTTATTCAAATGCAAAACTCAGGGCAATCTTGTATGATTTTGGTTACCATGACCTTCAAAAGGTCAAGCAATGTCCCTGACCTCAGATGAGCTTGTGACCTTCTGCTTAGAAGCAGTTATCTAGGTTTTGTGGGGCATTTTGAAGACCAACCTGGAATGTGACATTGTTTGATCTTATTTATCCCGAGGGTCATGACCTAGTGACTTCAAACTTTGACCTAAGTGAGTTTACGTGCAGGTTAACACACCCTGCAAATTTGGTGTCTCCAACTCTCTTAGTTCCCAAGATCTTAGGGGGTCAAATTGCCCCCCCCCCCATCCGAGCGAGGGGTATCTAGCCGAACACCCGGGCGCTTGTTAAAACTGAGGTGTCAAGATCATGTTTTGTTAGGGTTTCCTACAGAAGATGCATCACTTCATGAGAATGCAATCTGGAAAAGTTTTCATCGTAGCTCGTCCATGGCAAGGAAACCACCCTAGTACAGCTGGCCGCATCTTGTTTCTGTCTGCCTCTGATCTGCACAGGCTCTTACGGATTGTTAGTAATCACGCGGTGACATTTCTATTAGATACGTTCGAATGGAAAGTGCGGTTGTGATATTCCGGTTGAAACTCTAAAAGAATTGTTCTCGCACGCAAAACCGATTAGAACCGAACTGGTCCTCACTCCAGGAAAACACCTTATGTTGCTAGGTATGGGCGAGACATTAGGAGATGGGAGAGTTAGCGGCTATATGCGTTGTTACCATATTTTGACCCTATTGACCCTGGGTTGACCTAAGACCTACGCTAATGGAGCAGCCAGACACACTCGGCAGACGACGCCAGTAAGTTTGCATTTCATGCATTTCAAAGCGTACCTTTTATGATAATTTGATAGGCGCTCAGCGCGTGTCTCAGGGCCGGAAATAGCTCGTGTTTCGCGTGCTGTAGCGAAGCAGACTTAATCGAGAACATCGGTCATTTAGTAGCGATTTAATTGCAATTGCAGACATAGACCAATGTATTGCGGAAAACGCGTGTTTTGGGTTGATATTGGACACAATTACACAGGCCTATACGCATGCATGACACATGCGTTCTTGGTTTAAGCCACAGTGTCATGTGTTAAAATCTGTTCCTGAAAACGTGGCGCTGGCCGCCTGCCGCTCCATTGCTGTGGCACGTGTAGGGTGGACAGTTTTGAGATCCTTTGGGCAATTGCAACCCTGCGCTTGTGTACAACGGGCTATTGTGTTTACGTGTCGGGTCTGCAAAATGACTTTTTACGGGGCACGATTGTTTGCTGTGCTCTGGCCTCTGCAATTCGACATCGATCTTGTGTTTTAATGCTGGCGGATCCACGGTTTCTCCGCGCCAGGGTGAGATGGTTCACATAGATCCACAAGTTTACCAGCACGGCACGATCGCCTGTGTTCTCCATTGGCACTAGCTAGTCTCATCTCGCTGTAACGCCAGTCGGACGCAGTTGAAGCACGGGAGTTGTTCAAATGTTCTGGTTTAAGGAGTGCGGCAATGCAGCTGTCATTGTCAGAGTTGTCTGGAGTTTAGCAAGCACTCTAGTGAGGGCACGGAGTAGCATTTACAGTTGTTGATAAATCGGCGTGCTTGATAACGCCAGCTGTGTTTTGTTCTGACTTCTACAGAAACCATTTAGCCCACGGCCAACTAAGTGTTTGTGAAACGAAGAACATTTTATTTTACATTCAAGATGTTCATCCTTGGCCTCACAGACAGCATATCTGAAATATTTTATCCCATTTTCCATGTACAATTACCATTGCGTATGGAAAGTACAGCTCCTCAAAGTGCTGCTAAGCCTTCGCCAAGCTTTCTCGTCCATCATCTCAATTTGAGATGCAAATAAGATGGGCTAGAATACGCCTGAAATGCACTGGTTTCGCTGGCGAACGCAGGAACGGAGCACTCAGTTATAAGCTTACACTCTGCGATGAGATTCGAACGGGCTTCCGAACCTGCGTTGTGCTCTGATGCACTTTCAGGCTACCATGATCCGCTGTAACGCTCGGTACGCATGAGCGCGTGACGTGAACACCAAAGGTCTCCTGTCACGGCAGTGTTACAGGCGTCCCGCGCCATAGCTCGTCGGCACGGCTCAAATTTCAACGCGCATTGTGTTTCGTCAAAGCTGAAGCTGATCACGGTCTCAGCAGATTACGCCACGGCTACGATTACGTCACTCTACCAGCTTGCATAGGAATGAAACGGTGGTCAGTTGCGCGCTTTGTCGTCAACTGCAGCGGTATTTTGGTTCTAAGGTGTGAAAATCTCGCCGATAGGCACGGTGAACTGTGATTCCTGCTAACGCAGGCCCGGCTGAGCTCCAGCTTCTATTTTTTATTGTTTGCCTTGTTTACGCCCTTGCGACGCTGACGACAGGGGTGACGGATGGCGCGCTTTGAACTCCGACGGCTTCAGAAATCGATGTTAAAATGTTTGTTTTTGTCAAGGTGGCTCGTAAAAATGTGACGCGTCTTATCAAAGTGGTGGTTAGGTTGCGCCCATTTGTTAATGTGAAGAACATTGATGACTATGGTGAGGGCTATTTTATTCCATTTCCAACGTTGGTATCGACCATGTCACGTTTCGCTGTTCTTCGCAACTATCTGAACATGCGTGTTTGGGCGCATGATTTTGAAGCGTCTGCTTGCTGAACAAATGACAGAACATGGCTAGGAGAAACGACCACGAGAATGACCGCGTTTGGGGCAGCGTCCACTTGTCCAGCACAGTCCTGGCCCGTCAGGCGGTCGATGGCCCTGTCTGAGCCTGACCTGGCGCCGTGTCGTCCTCAGCGTGAGCGAGACCTCCGAGGTCGGGTCCACGGTGTTCTCCAAGGTCAACGTGACGGACGCCGACTTCGGCTTGAACGGAGAAGTCAACCTGGTGTGCGACGCGTCAAAGGTAAGCTCCACCGCAGGCTCTGTTGGCGAGGGCCGTCGGGGAGGTTCCGGCTCTGGCGTCGGGCCGGGAGGTCTGATTCGGTTCCCGCTGTGGGATATTTTCAGTGCCCTGAATCTCAGCACTGGGTCAGTGATGATAATCGTAGAGAAGTTACCTGCGTGTAGCTGTTTTTAACTCTGCAGTAGATGCATTTTGTCCATACACAACGTTGCCACTACAGTCGATATATGCAGACACACACTACGGCGTAGGCGACGATGTACTATGTAACGATTTGTCTCTGAAGGTACATGAACCGTGCTATCAATGTACATAGTTTAGTCAGAAAGATGGACAAGTTCATGAACTATTCAAGTTGTGGACGCATGGAATCGATAACCAAACAACACGGGTCTTCACAACTACTTATTACTTGAATCCTTACTGAATCATTATTGAATCATCGTTATGTCTCGAGCACGGATTGTCAAAGTCGTTAACTATTTGTCAGCCGGTTTTGTTGATGGGACATAGCAGACATAAGATTCTTCTTACAGGCACCTGAGAATAGAACGGCTGTTGCTTATTGTGTGTGTGTGTGTGTGTGTGTGTGTGTGTGTGTGTGTGTGTGTGTGTGTGTGTGTGTGTGTGCGTGTGCGTGTGCGTGTGCGTGTGCGTGTGCGTGTGCGTGTGCGTGTGCGTGTGCGTGTGCGTGTGCGTGTGCGTGTGCGTGTGCGTGTGCGTGTGCGTGTGCGTGTGCGTGTGCGTGTGTATGTGTATGTGTGTGAACGGATCATGTAGGCATAGTTTCCAGACTAGTTCCGATTACTCCAGGCTCCAATGACCACGGTAGTGGTGCCCATTTGAATCAAGTTGGCGAGTTCACGGATTGTTGGCCTGGCTCAGCCGTTAGCCGACAGTTCTGCATTCTACCGGCTGCTTTTCGCTCCAAGTATTCTAAGCTAATCTGTGAGAGTGGTGCAACCCGACGGAGTGCTTGCTTTCTGTATTGGCGAACTCGTTGCCGAAAGGCCGTTAGCTAGCAAACGCGATCGAGACCGCGCTGATGGACGCCGGGGATCTACTGAGCTCTGTTCGCCGGATTTGGAACGACTCTCGTCCGTGTACACTAACAGCAGCCAGGGGCACGGCGGCCGGGACTGGTCGTCTGTGTACACTGACAGCAGCCAGGGGCGATGTGGCCGGGACTGTTGACCGTGCTCGTCCCATGCTGCGGGCGGTTGTTTCATCTCTCCGACATGCTCGATCTGCTAGCAGATGAAGCAAATACCGCCTGGTTTCCAATCAAGCGGCATCAAAGTCTGCATTCTGTGGGCTAAATTGATATTAAATGGCAGGGAGCGGTGTTGTCTCTGCCACGATGGCGCAGAAACTACGCGGTTGCTCGTATGCGTTGCCTAGCGGAACGAAACGTTATGTAAAATAAACACAGTCTGTTGGACAACCCAACAACGTCCTGACAATGCTCGACGAATCATCGTTGTTTCTCGCCTACTCCCTTGCGTAACAGCGGCAATCGTGATGAATATTTTTGTGCAAGGGAGTAATGGTTGCCTGTTATCTTGGCTTAGCCACAACCTCTAGATGTAGTGTCAGCTATTTTCGGCTTAAGCTGTCGCAATGGCGATGACTCAATACCTTAGGTGCTTTTTTACTCGTGTTATTGATGATATGGAGTTTAAGCTTGGGTCGACGGCAAATGGCCATGTAGCTTTTAGTTATATTAAGGTGCTGTTTGATCTATTCTTGTGATGAGGATTGCGATGATTATTATTATGATAACTTTCGTCTATAATCACCCGTGCCGCCCATCACCGTGCCACCGTGTGGACCAGCGTCAGCGTGCCGTCAGCATCTGGTGCCTTCCGCCGCCGTCGTTCACCCAGCATCTGGTGCCTTCCGTTGCCGTCGTTCACGCAGCATCTGGTGCCTCCCGCCGCTGTCGTGCCCTCAGCATCTGGTGCCCCCCGTTGCCGTCGTTCACTCAGCATCTGGTGCCTCCCGTCGCCGTCGTTCACTCAGCTTGCGCCCCTGCCTAAGACGAGTCTCACCGGCCGACACCACGCGCGCCGCCGCCGCCACCCTCTCCTCAGCAAGGGTCACCCGCAGCGTCGCTGGGCGGGCGGACGGACGCGTGTAGCTGCCGGCTGGCGCCCGACACGCCCGCGGCGCCCCTCCCCTCCCTACCCCTCCCCTCCTCCCGTCTGGACGGTGATCGGATTAGAGGAACGGAGGCGTGCGCGCTGTTGCTCCGTCACACGTAACCGGGTTTGCGTGACGCGCCGCCCGTCGCCGCCTACGGGGCCGGCGAGACGCCGCTGAACGAGCGTGGAGCCGACTGAAATCCTTTCAGTGAGAATTTCTCCGAACGGAGATATTGGTTTCAGGTACGTCGGATTGGTGCGGGAATTCACGCAGCTACGCCTTGGAGACGGCAGACGCAGTCGTGCGTGGGTCGATTAGAAAGCAGGGCGGTATGCTTGGCTGCCGTCCTCAGTCCTTGCCACCCGAGAAGCTGCGCATATCATCGTTGTGAGTTAGAAAGACAAAACTGGCTCTCGGTCCACCGATGGGCGCTGTTTTGAGGAGGGTGTCAAGGAGGCTGTGCGATGCGATGTAAAATACAGGCATTTTTGTGTTGAACATGGGAGCATGTTCAGTACATGCTGTCACCATTGTTTGGCAGATTTGCCTGCACAGCGAGTGCCGATCTCAGCGAGCGCTCCGGACAATTGCACAACAGGTGCATGGTTATCTAGCCCTACTGCCTGGGCAGTGGAGCTTAATACGGATTTTGAGACGCTTGGGTCAGGGACATCGAAAAGGGGAGGGGTGCGGGAGTGCCATGCCTCCCCTTGGCATATTTTGTGCCCGCTGGCTGGCAACGATCTCCTCGTCTGAACTGCTTAAGCCCTGCATAGATACATAGGCTACTACATACAGCTGCATACTACTACATACAGCCTACTACATAGGCTTGTCCCCAGAGCCGTTCCCCTCTCTCCCCAGATGATGGTCTGGTTTCCGGGCCGCAAATGCCAGCGACGATCCTGGCCGGGGTTGGTGGAGTTTGTGGAACAAGTTCTACAGAGCTAATTTGAATAATTTGATATTACTTAGTCCAATTTTAATTATTTGGTGGGACGCACGCTAATTTGAATACCGGAATTAAAACTGAGATGACGAAAAGTTAGAGATCCCTTTAGCTGTGATGCACCTTATGAGAATGGCCATAGCTATAATGCATAAATTGATCAAAACAAAAATGCAGTCGCTTACAGAGTTCCCTTAAAACTTGAAGATGGACCGTAACGAAACCGCGTAATTAAGTTATGTAGCTTTTATGGAGTCCACATGTTGCGCAGCGCTTATCATGCGGTAGACCATGGGCGCGCGCCTGCCGTCCATCCACGCTGAGGAGGCAGGAGAAAGCCTTTGAGGACATAACCGTGGGGTGACCAGACCCAGAGGTGCAGCCGGTGGGGGTAAGCTCCCCGCCCCCCCCCCCCCCTTCCTTTAGTAACGCAGTTTTTAACTAGACCACAGACGGCTCCTCCGGTTAGGGCTTAGAATTTATTTCTGGCTTTGGATTTTTTGTCTGGTAATAATGCACGCCACGGAACTGACCAAGGCGGCGGGGGTGACGGCTGTGGCTGTGGAGCTGCGCCGGCGCTGCACCCCTGCCGCCACCGCCGAACCGGGTGCGACGATGACACTGATACTGACACTGACACTGACTTTGAACCCGAAACACCAATACTGAACCAGAGACACTGACAACTGAACCCGCGACAATGCCACTGATACTTAACCCGAGACACGGACGCTGAGCCCGAGACACTGACACTGACACTGCCAACGCGTCGTGTTCGGCAGACGCCTGAGGCGTGTCGGCGGTTCGACGTGCGCGGCGTCGGCCTGAACAGCGGCGTCTTCATCGGCATCGTCACGCTGCGCGGCCCGCTGGACTTCGAGGCCGAGAAGGCGTTCGACGTCAGCGTACTGGCCACCGACAACGGCAAACGTCAGTCGGACGCCGAGCTGGCGCCGGCGCTGTCTGTCGCCCTCCGTCCTGTTCGTCACCGGCGCGGTGTCTGTGTCTGTGTCTGTGTCTGCCGGCGCTGTCTGTCGCCCTCCGTCCTGTTCGTCACCGGCGCGGTGTCTGTGTCTGTGTCTGTGTCTGTGTCTGCCGGCGCCGCTGTCTGTCGCCCTCCGTCCTGTTCGTCACCGGCGCGGTGTCTGTGTCTGTGTCTGTGTCTGCCGGCGCTGTCTGTCGCCCTCCGTCCTGTTCGTCACCGGCGCGGTGTCTGTGTCTGTGTCTGTGTCTGTGTCTGCCGGCGCCGCTGTCTGTCGCCCTCCGTCCTGTTCGTCACCGGCGCGGTGTCTGTCACTGTCTGCCCGTGTGTGTGTGTCCCAGGCTCCGTGCCACTGTGCCTGCCTGCCACTGCCACTCTCGCACTCTCGCACTTCTCAGGCAGTCTGCATGTGCATTCGGCTCCGCCTTGCGTCTTTTTCCATTTATGTGCATTGATGGCGTCAAAGCATCGCTTACTTTGCATGCGGACATTTGATAGCTCTCGCCTAGCTCCTTAAGTGCATCGGTCCAAACGTGCTTGGCTCTAGCTCAAAGGCTGCAGCTGCCAGTGCCGCAAACAGCAGCCCGGGTTGGTTTCAAGCCACATCGCTCTTCACGGTCGTGCGTGAGACGTGTGGCTGAGTGTATTCTGCACAGAGTGGCGCTTATGGTTGTCGTTCACGGCCCCTCGTATCGTTGGTACGTGGAGGTGTGTAGTTTTGGCGTTAGTACCTGCAGCCGCCGCAGTGTGTGCGTCACCCAAATGTAAAAAACAGTACTGTCTGGGGAGGCGCGAAAGGTATGGTGTGAGGGAATCGAACCACGGCCGTTCCGCTCCCGGCTCATTGTTGGCTGTGTTCGTCCTCAGCCCAACTGACGTCTAAGGCCCGAATGGTGATATCAGTGGAGGACGTGCAGGACCAGCCACCGGAGTTCGTCAACGGCCCATACTCAGCCACTGTGTCCGAGAACACCCAGCCGGTACGTCCCCACGCTCCTGTGTTTCGTTGGGCTCGCCTGGGAACGTGGAACCGGTGTGCTGTCCATCAAGCTTTGCCTCATTGAGAACGCCTGAACTGATAACTTGATATGCCAAATTGAGGACGCCTGAGCTGAGAATGTTATGTACCTCACCGAAAACTCCTGAACTGAGAACGTTCTGTCCATCAATGTGGACGTATGAACCTATAAATTAATTTGCATAATTGAGGACGCCTGAGCTGATAAATTTAGATCCGTTATTAGAAGCGCCTGAACTAAGAACGCTCTATGCCTCACTGAGAGCAGATATGTTTCCTGCTACTCTGTGCTATTCCGAAAACGGAAATATATCGGGTTAAACTGCTATCCATAACGAACATCTGTGGGAGAACATGTCGTCCAGTGTGAGTTTACGGGACTTCAGGATTGTCTATGCACTGTCTTTAAGCCTGCTGATATTCCATGAGTCGGCCATGGTGTTGTCAATCGCTAAACCATCCAAGAAGCGCATACTCGCTCTGCTCCTCTCTCACTGTTTCTTCATGGAGACGACTAACTACGTCATTTCTTGCTACCGATCGGACTCCGCGCCACGCACCGGCGTGTCTAGAAACATCGGTTGTCTACCGGCGTGTTAAGAACCTCCGAAAAAAACCCGCTTCAGCCCTTTTTTTCCTGAACCCGTAAGGACAAAGCAGATCATCAAAACGAAGCTCAGAGCTCAAAAGCTGTAGACAAGGCAGATCATGAAAACTGTGGCTCTTGGCATGAGACCAGCGGCTCTGTGGCATTTAAGCTGGTGAGGATCGATGACAGTGGAACAGTTGGACCAACAGTCCTGACAGTAGTTGTGCCTGTCACATTCTCCTCCACCAACATACTTCGACCCAGCTGCTTGCAATGAAAGCGGATGGCACGCATCGAACCTCTTCAGAGGGCGACAGAGCCCGACAACGAGAAAGGCGCGGAGAACGTCTCGCTTGTGTGTGGCGAGAGCCGCCTTTGAGCCCGGTGAGCGGCCTCGTGCAGCTGTGGTGACCTCGTGCTCGGCGACAGGGCACGCCGGTGCTGGACATCGTGGCCCGGGACGGCGACACGGGCATCCCCAGGCAGCTGCGACTCTCCATCATCGGCGACGAGGCCGGCTACTTCCAGCTGCTGGAGCCGGTCAGAGGTCAGTGGCTCGGGGTCGGAGGCGGAGCTTTCCACCGGGGATTGTGTGGGCCTAAGCACAGATGATTCCAAAACACAACGTATTTTGCTTCGCAATTGCGAGGTCAGACGATCCGGATAACTATGCTGGTGGGTGTCCTGGATCTGCATAACAATGCTGGTGGGTGTCCTGGATTGCGCGCGTGAGCGTACACCAATGTTCGGCTCGGGTCGCGTGAGTGTGTAATTGCTTAAGTGGCTGCGCCGGCGTAGTTGTCTCTACTGCCTGAATGCTTTGTTCTCCGGGTTTGCTGCTTATGGTATAAAGTGTCTCTCATCTGTAGGGTATTGATTGAGCCTGTAAGTGCGTCATTGCTGTTATGTAATGACTAGTCCAATTGACAGCGGACTATAATAGGTCTCTTCAAATGGCTCTTATTGGAAATACTTCACATTTGAGGATGTTGAAGCAAGCATCAGATATGATGAAATAGTTTCACTTAAACTCTTAGTACTCTTTTCAGTGGAAAATACTGGTCCAGACAACGCTTTTTCCCTGCGCAGCAAATGTGCTCCGAGAGCCAATTGATGGCCATTATATATGGGTCTTGCTCACAAACGCCATATCTATACGACTCGACAATAATATTTTTCGTGGCATTGATCGCCGCATGGCTTACGGCACGACATAATTTGAATGGCGTTATTATGGCGTCGTGGACGACTGGGTTATCTTGAAATAGTCACCTCGAAATGCTCTGCACATCATAACAGGTGTCTAGTTCAGGAACTAGAGGGGTTTGGTTCATAAGAAGGGCAGGGCTGTGAACTGCACCAAATGATCTTCAAGATGACCATTTTAGTTAAAAAAACCCTAAGCAAATGTGAAAACTCCATTTAATGCTGGCTGCTACTGCTGTTGAATGATGACGTGTTTATGCTGATTCCTGGTCAGCGTTGTCGATTTATATATCATATGCCGCATTCATTGTGTTAGTATCGATGCCAACGTATGAATGCTCTTTGAGGCGAGGTTATCCAGTTCTGATCGCGTGGGCTTAAAAATAGATTGCTAAAAAAGTGTTCGCGCTTTGCGCCTCATCAGAGAAATGCCCTTTGACAAGTCATTGGGGTCGCACGCATATGATGTTACACTCATAGTTGGCATTGGTTCACTTATATCGGACCTGGCTTAACCAGTGTGGGTCACCATACGTGGGGAACAGGTCCCTGGCCTCACAGTGTGTTTGCTATGGTTTTCCCCACATGTTTCTTACGTCCTTCAACAAACCCTTTTTTGAAGTGGTGTTTTGTGGCATTTTTGTCACCAAGGTTTGCTTTTGTTGAGCAAGCGTTTCCAGCTTGTTTTTCGACTTTTTGAACTTTTAATTTCTGACAGCTTCTGCCGGTTTGCGTCGCCGCCAGCGTCCGGCAGCAAGATCGTTCGATTAAACCGTCTTGACAGAATTTATGTCAGTCGGATGCTATCAACCTTTGATCGGGGAAGGGGGGGGGGGGGGGGTAAAAACGCATCGGCCACTGAGGCCATTACGCATCACCCCAAAATCAAAACAGGGCTTATTGAAAGAAAAGTAATTGTACAATGTTGAAAAATGGGTGCCAAATGACATAAATCCAAATAAAGTAACCTTATATGAAAATAACTAAATCGCTATTTTAAATGCAAGTCTGAATTTTCGCAGACATATCTGAGGCAGGCAGCGTCCTAACCCAGCCTCGTCCGTCTACAGCGGCGTATCGACCCAGCAGGTGCCACTGTCTGCCGTACTGCCGTCTGAGTGTCTGACGCGTGTCGACCCAGCAGGCGCCACTGTCTGCCGCACTGCCGTCTGAGTGTCTGACGCGTGTCGACCCAGCAGGCGCCACTGTCTACCGTACTGCCGTCTGAGTGTCTGATGCGTGTTGACAGGTGCTGGCGGCGTGTACACCACCCAACTGGTGACGGGCAACACCAGCCTGGACCGCGAGAACCCGGACATCCTCAGAGACGTGGGCCTGTACCAGTTCCAGCTGGAGGTGAGTGACGGCCGCCCTCCCGCTAGTAATCCGACAGCGCGACGTCGGACGGTTGGCGCGCGGCAACAGCTGGACTTGGATGAATGCGTCCCCCGGTCAGGGATCAGCCAGCCGTCAGCTATTAAAGAGAGTGATCCATATTTGTATGGGGAGGGCTGAAATAGTCATCTTGAAGATCATTTGGCGCAGTTCACAGCCTCGCTCTGGTTAAGGTCTAGCCCCTCCATTTTCTGGGCTACACGCCGGCGAAAATGTACAGACTACTTCGTGCGGACTGTTTCAAGGTCACCCAGGCATTCATGACGTCATAATACGCCATTTCAACCCTGCTATTTCATCAGCCATGCGGCGATCAAGGCCAAGAAGAATGTGATAGTCCAGCCGTTCATATCTGGCGTTCGTGAGCACGATTTCCAGATATAATGCCCATCAATTAGTTTTCAAGGAATGCTGTGCTAGGCCCAATAACGCGTCAGTCAGTCTCGTATTGCGGAGCTCATTTACTAAATGGAGAAATTGCGTTGTCTAGAGCAGTTTTTCCACCTAAAAGTTTTTTTTAAAATAAATTTGGTCCGAATCCTTTGAATGGATGGATTTCTGGGATCAGCGCTCACGCTAAGCAGTGCTTGTTGTGTGAGCCCTGACCCCCACCATCCGATCGCGCAGTTCCAGGCAACGGCAGAATTTGGTGGCGAAAGTTTTACGTGCCGCAATGGTCGGCACGGTCCGTCCTGCCCTCTGACGTCAACTGGCCTTTAGCGCGACCGCTGCCACCGGCCGCAGGCCATACCTGCCAAGGGCAAATATCGAGCGCCCTAAAGCGACTCGAACCCATCCCGCCACGGATGGGTGGGTCGGAATGCAGGCGCTCTAACCAACTGAGCCACCGGAACGGACATATAAAAGTGTACCAATAGTTAGAAGTGAGCTTATTCCATCATACATGATGTTTGCTTCAGAATCTTCAGCTGTAGAAACGTTCATTTTAAGCCGCGATTTAGCGTAATTTGCTACGCACGGTCAGGAGTTGGAACTCGACGGCTCTATTGGATCGATGACCTTGGCTGCTCTGTTGTGGTTGGTCGCACAAGCTCACGAGGTAGTACCTGGCGATGTAATTATGATCCTGACCCGGTGTTGTGATTGGCTGCGCAGGCCCAGGAGGTGGAGTCTGATGTCTCCTTGGGGGAAAAGGTGGTGACGAACGTTACGGTGGTAGTGACAGACCAAGACGACCAGGTGCCCACCTTCAACAAGAACCAGTTTCTTGTCTTCATACCGGAGGATACTGGTGAGCTCGCATCACACGTGTCTTCCTCATGACCAGTGCTCCATAGGTATACGCAGCAAAGGCCTTGAACTCCCTGGTTTTTCGGCTTTGTGAAAACTCTTGATTTCTCGGCTCAAGTGTTTTGACCGTGACCTTGCTCCATTATGCTGCAGTAATCTACCTCCATTTAACACGCGCACTGATGGCCGGCTAGATACCCTTCACTCGGGTGAGCGGGGTGGGGGTGTCAATTTGACCCCCTGAGATCTCGGGAACTGAGAGAGCTAAAGACACACCATTCACAGGGTGTGCTGACCTGTACTTGAACTCACTAAAGTCAAAGTTTGAAGTTCCTCGGTCATAACCCTCCGGGACAAAAAATGTCAAATAAGGGTCAACTTCCACCAGGTTGGTCTCCAAAGTGTCCCCAGAACCTAGATACCTGTTTTTAAGCAAAAGTTAATACGCTCAGTTAAGGTCAGTGACCTTGCTTGACCCTTTAAAGGTCATGGTGACCAAAATCATACAAGACTTCTTTGAGTTTTGCATTTGAATAAGCGACAAAAATTACGTTAGGCGGTATGTTTCTAGAAACAAAATGTTGACCCGGGTCACTTTAGTTCAATGGCCTATTCTGACCTCTAAGAAGTACGTGGAAGATGTCAAATGCGGTTCCTGCTATCAATAAATTCGAAATGAGAGCCAGAAACTATCCCATACTGCAAGCCCTAGAGTAAAAAAACAGGTTGGTTTTGACCCTGGGCTGACCTTTTGTACCTGATCCTAGGCCAACGTAATTTGCTCATTCAAAATTGGTGTTGCCTAAGAAAGCATCTCAGAGATGCATGGATTCGTCTAACGCTCAATTGTTGCATCAGATTGAAGGATTCCCTGGAAATGGACTCCTCTGAAACCTTGGCCTGACTGATCTGTCATAGGTACGCGACCTTAACAGTTACATCTATTTTGTTATTTCAAACGAGTAGTTTTTTAATCGTCTACAGCTATGCAAAATTTGGCGCGGCTGCGCCGCGCCGTTCGAAAACCAGTCTGGAAAAACCTTCGGAAGGGGGGGGGGGGTCACTTTGACCCCGACCCGAGTGCGTGTTAAGGGTTCTATGATGGTATCATAATCTACCTTCCATTATATTATACTGATATATCTCCACTATGGCATGATAAGCTACCTCTTTCAAACTATCATAAACTACTTTCATATCTCAACGCTGTCCGAGAGGACATTAAATAAATGATGGTAATGATGATACCAAGCGTACTGGTTGAACAACGTAATCAAGAAAGAAGTTAGTATCTTGGCGATAGTCAACACTTAAAACCGTGCACATAGTCGTCAAGTCAGCCCTGGTTCAGCAGTTCGTCCACATCTCATTCATCTGGACTCGGGCTCGTCCACTTGGGTGATGACTTGTAACCATGTAAATGGCTTGAAGTGAGCACTTGTGCTATGAAAGTCGACACTTGCTTGATGATGTCATTTATCGAGTAACACCTGGTGTAATGAATGCAGGCTATTACCAGAATAAGAGTGCCCATCTCACAACGTGCTACATGGCTGACATTTTCAAAAACTTTATTTTCTCGTTTATACATTTTGAAACACGTGCTCAAAGTGCAAAAAAAAAACACGGAATATCCCGAACGCAGGGCGACAGGCCTTGGTGTGAAAGGTCATTGCAGCCGGATACTTCTGACACGCCGAGGCGCGGCGCGTGGACGAGCCGGTGGCCGTGACGAGCCGGTGACCCGGCCGACCTTCCCGTGACCGGATCGGGTCGTCCCCGGCAGCCAACGGCACGCCGCTGCCCGGCCTGGACATGCTCGTGTCGGACTCGGACGCTGGCGCCGGCTCCCGCTTCCAGCTGCGGCTGCAGGACGTGCAGCACAGCGACGGCGTGTTCGAGATCTTCCCGACGGAGGCGGAGGGTCGCGCGCCCGTGATCATCAAGGTCGCCGACTCGTCCAGGTCGGTGCTGAATCGTACAGGTCGGTGCTGACGTGTCTAAGGCGGTGTTGACTCGTCCATGTCAGTGCTGATGTGTCCAGGTCGATGCTGGCTCGTTCAGGTCAGTGCTGGCTCGTCCAGGTCAATGCTGGCTCGTCCAGGCTTGTGCCGTACACCACTTTTGATGAGTGGCTCATTCGGCTGGGTGTTGGCTCCTCCTGCAGCGACGCGGCCGGGTGAGCATAGCCACTCGTCAACTGGGTGTAAACTAGGACAGCGATTCGTCCGTTGCTCCTCTAGGTGTGCGCAGGCTCGTCCAAGAAACCGCAAACTCGTCCTGTGCCCGTTTCTGTGCACGGAGATATGCCCAGTCACTTGTGCTGTGATGTTTTTAGTTGTGTGTCATCACAACCCCTCTGGTTGGCGTCGCGCTGGTCTAGCAGGACGCAATCTGCCCGTGTGCTTTTTGGTAGATTATTATTTGCGGGGTGTTCGATCGAACCTGGGCTATTTTTTGTTTATTATGTTTCAATGTCGGTATGTATAAAGCGGCCAAGTGAAGCATCCGGAAGCGTTTTGGATTGGATCGAACGACTCTTGCGTGGCAGCTGCTCGAGACCTGCCTGTGTCAACACGCCATCCATGGCGTTTGGCCTGCGTGCATCGAGCGAGTCAGTGTTGCAGGGCGCTGATTGGCCCGTCTTTGCAGACTGAACTATGAGCGTGAGGAGGACCGTCAGTTCGCTTTCGCCGTGGTGGCCTCCCAAGGTCAGACGGAGGTCACGGCCACGGTGACCGTGCTCGTCACCGATTCCAACGACAACCCGCCGGTGTTCTCCGATGAGACCTACAGGTGCGCGGAGACGTACAGGCCTTTGTTGTGTAGTGCACTTACTGCAGCAGTGGTGTGAATGCTGGATTGCACTACATTCAATTCCTAAGATGCAGTTCACCACACGTGTCTCGTCTACGTTAAGTACGAGTGGGATAGAATCGACTTTATAGCCCTCGACGAAATGATAAAAGCTGGAGAGTAGCATGCTTCTATCATTGTATAAGCCTGTTAATTTGTGCATTTATCCATGGACTGCCTGCTTGCACGGCATATTGTGATTAAATGCCTCGCAGGGTATTGTTCGCTGCGCAGGCACTGGTCAATACGTAATATTGCCTGAACTACGAGATGATGGGGCCCCAGATTGTAAAAAGCACTGGAGGCTTCGCCCTTGACATGTCCTGTCTGGACACGAGTGCCCGATGATGAGCTTTTCCCCCATCCTTGTCGGAAACGCAGCGCCCTATTCAGAGTGTCTACCACTCGCATGGGGACGAAACCGTCTGTTTGACAACTATGCCAGCGGCGCGGCGGAAGTTTGGGAGTAGATCCAGCGGAGTCTGCTAAGCAGGATGTAAATAACCTTCGTGCGAAAT
>NW_023596805.1:23045301-23089410 GCF_011947565.3 Pollicipes pollicipes | reverse complement strand
GACGTATGTGGTGGATAACCCCGTTTCCTGGCGGACGTATGTGGCGGAATATCCCCAGGTAGCGGTGCATGGACATGCCAAGAGGCATTGAAATTTTCTAGCGATAACACAACCACATTGCACTGAGACCTGGAACTGGTCACGTTGTCATCGGTAATCTGTCCCGTAGTCACTGACTTTACGCGACAAAACCCTTCCGAACTCGTAACGTCTATCACTTAGCTCAGAGAGCGGGTCCAATTCATGCGGCAGAGGAACGAATGCAGCTCCTATGGTAGGCGCGCCATATTTGAACTGCAGGCGGAGGCCTGCGCGTCATATTTCAAACCAGTCGCGTAGAGCACCAAACATGCACGGCGGAACAGCAATGCCTCTCAGACGTACCCACTCAATCAGCATTCGCTCCGCGGGGCGTTGGCGGCGGGTCGTCATTTGTATGCAGGGATCTCGCTCTTCTCAGTCACCTTTTCAGTGACCCAGATCGAAAGTGACTCATGGCAACAGCCGTATGCGACGTTAGCTTCGCGACGCAAAAGGGCAACATGATTTGTAGTATGGGTTTGTCGGTTTCGTTAGCCTGCCATGTAGGCGACATTGTAACGCTTCAGCGTATTTAGTGTTACATTGTAACATGCTATGTGTTACATTGTAGGATGTTATGTCGTATGACACCACGCTACAGTGTTGCTTTGTGTTGTCACGAATAACGCTGCAATGTTGTAAGATAGGTTACATTTAGCAGTGCAATGCATTAAACGTCGAACAATCCCATTGTCACTTCCACCAACTCGATGCACCCTGGTCAATTGCCCAACCGGGCAGTTGTTATTGGTATATTTGTCCTGCAACCCACTGACCAACAATTGATTCCCTCTGGTGTGGATTTCTGGCGTGAATATTGGAGTAGAATATCTTCCCAGGGACTGTGCTGATCAGTTTACTTTTTAATTTGCCCTGCATTGCGTTTTACTCAACGTGACGTATCCCTTGATCTTTGATGAGTTTAGCTTGGAATAACTTTTGGGTGGTTTAGCATCACATGAGCAGCGATGAAGCTCAGTAAACAAAACTATGGAGGGGAGAAGGGGAGCAAACCACATAGCTGTAACGCAGAGAGGCGCACCGGGGATTTCGCCTGGCTCCCCTCTCGAATGCTCGGTTCACTGGGATTTCCTTTGGGGGGGGGGGGGGGGCAAAGACTGCAATCAAATGAGGGCAATGACCTCCTCAGAGAGAGGAGAGAAGTTTGCACTTCATTTCTCGCTGGATTTCAGTGCAACCGGCTGGCTTCACGGGTCTGACGTAATCCACATCTAACCCGGTCGGCGGGCCGATGCTCCCCTCAATTGCCAGCGCTTCCGGAGAGCGCCACGCAAACTTCAGAGCCCTCTGGCCTACAACGGCAGTTGATTTCTTACAGCCATCTTCCGAACTATCCCAGGCTGAGCTGTGTTATCATCAGCGCTGCTCGCTTCTATGCGAGTGTGATCAAGCGGAACTCAATGCCGGGCGATGGCTGCTTTTCAGCTGACGCCATCGGCGCTTCACAGCGACATCTACTTCCGCTCCGCGCCAGCTAGATGCCGTCGACAGCGCGTCGGGGTACAAAAGGCACGTCAACTGACATCACTGAAAAAGGGCAAGGATGCTCTTCGGAGATGACTTCGCCACCCTCAGACCCGCGACGAACCAACTTTGCCACTAAGAGGAACGGAGTGCCTCTCATACCCTCTCTCCCGCCCCCGCCCGCCGCCAGTTTCGAGTGCCAATCAAACGACGCACCGGAAGTCAGACCCTTCCACCGGAAGCAGATCAATGACGCGCCGTTGGAGTCTAGCAGCTTTTGATGACCGGCTGGCGGCAATGCGCCCTGCGGATCTCAGCGTCTTTCGCGATATCTGACGCCGGCAGTGGTCTTCACCTTTCACGGCATCTGACGTCGGCAGCGGTCTTCACCGTTCGTGACACGTGACGTCGGCAGTGGTCTTGATACCTCAAGAGTTGTTGATACCTCATTAAAAAATGTTTGGAGATCTTCCAGGGACGTAGTTGCCTGTCCAGTTGTTTGTTGGGCTCCAGTCTCCCCCCTACCCAGCTTTGAGAACGAAGTTTGCCAAGTTTGGGGAAAAACCTGTTTATTAGCGAATTTGCGGTATGTTTTTCATTTTTTTCGCGGCTTAGCCCCCCCCCCCCCCCGCTCCCCACCCTCTTCGCGAAGCTACGCCCCTGGGGTCACCACTAGCCTCCTGTCGTTGTGTCCATCCCATCACTCCTGTACTCACCCCGTCACATACCACGGGCGTGGGTAGGTCAATGCACATCCACCTGTTGTTAATTTAATGCACATCCACCACTTGTTAATTTTAACGTTAGCCTTACGCTGACGCGTGAGGAGAACTGGATCTTTGCTGGAGCTCGGCCCAGCTGTTCTCGGTGACATTTCATATTTCTAAGTAATTCCAGGTATCATTTCTGAGAAATCCAGATAAAATTTAAGCCTGAAGACCGCTGGACCGCTTCTGTCACGATCTGAGATATTCCCTGCAGGGAAAAGCGTGCACAGCACGCGCCAATGAGGCACAGAGCGTCAAATTCAGTTGATGCCAGTGCAGTCATCGATAACAATGACGACGTTCATGTATTCACTCGCGACTCCGTCTTTCACGGATTCGTGCACATCTGCTATAAAAACAACAGATATGACCGTGCATTTTTGTCATGGGCGTGTCTGGCCTCGATCACAGATCAGCACGTTAAGTTGGCTTATCTCATATCTACTTAAATATGATGTTCCAGTCTCCACGCAGTTTTGAATGAAATGGTGGGAATTGGAAGCTCTTAGTGAAGGCTTTAGTGATGTACTCAACACGTAACACTATTATCCACAGGTTGGCGTAAATTCACGCGTGGAAGCTATTTTTGTAAGCTTTATCAAGTTAAGTTAACTTAATAGGGTGGCCGAATGAGCGCAGCAGTCGGCGCGCCCGAAAACACCAATAAACAACAAAAGCAAAGAAATTGGTACTGTGACCCGAATATCGTGCACTGACTGTCCAAGTAGTAGTTCGGTGTTCCTGGTCTTTACGTCATTGCGGTCATCAAATGACTTCATTGCTTTCAGTTGAGTCCATTCGCACCATACGTCGTAGTGCTTGGGCGTCTACATCAGCTGCAGAACCTGAGTCACGGTCGGAAAGTTTTGGGGCCCGTTTTTTTCTCTATGTGAATACATGAATAGAAGAAATGGTAGTGAATTTTGACAAATTCAAGAACGTCAGGTGTTCTTCATACTTGTGCAACATCTTTTCAAACATTATGAGGGCATGCTCATTATCTGAACCCTTTGGGACAGTAGGCCATTCCCGTGCTTACAGTATATATAGGTGAGCGGCATGTCAACATTCTTCATGATCTGGTATAGTGTGCCGCGCGTCTGAGGGATGATCTGGTATAATGTGCCGCGCGTCTGAGTCAGTTATCCTGCACCATATCCTAGACCTGAACTCATCCATGACAGCTAACCACGCTAACAAATGACGGTCTCACTGGTACAGCTGCAAGCTACGAAGAACAAATCCCGTCTATCCGGCACATATCAAGCGCCGAGTTATCCATAGTTCGCTGCTACTAAGGCCATGCGTCTTCCGCGTGCGTCACGACCAGGCAGCCGGGCATACAGGTCGCAATAATAATTTCTGCATGGATTTTTGTGATTGCATTCGTCCTCTGTGGCTGCGCCATTGGCTTTGGACATCGTGCTGCTGTTTCCTGTTCATGTCCACGCTAACGAGCTCAAACTACGGATATCTCGGGTTTCATAACGTCCAGTCTCCGCGGCCAGCGCTGTTGCGTCATTAGCATTGCAAAACAGGGCTAATGATCCCTTGAAACATGATACATTTTGTAAGGCTGCCGTTTCCACATTTGGTTTCACTTTTGCGGCAACAACTTAACTGCTGTCTGTTAAGTATTCTTGAGTGGTGGGTGGAATGATCATTAGATAACAAGACGAGGTCATTTTCCTGTGATATATGATAACGCTTTAAACAAAGATGATCAAAGCATAGCAAAGGAGCTTTTTGATTACAACGACATAGCCTGACTATGGTGTGAACCAAAAGCTTACGACATTTGTGTTGGTCAGTTCGTACAAACTTCATCATACATGGTAGGTTAATCTTCTCTTTAAATAGCTGATTATATATATATATATATATATATATATATATATATAATAGCTTCCCGCAGTTGTGTACGCCACCACGTTTTATACAGGCCAACATGTCTGTGCATTATTCCAAGATGCTCCGCGATGTAAAACGATTCAATTTATTTGAGAGCGAAGTGGGTCTCGCGCACTCAGAAGTTGTTATTTGTGCAATGGTTCATCGTAAATCCAGGTAACTGTTCCGCATAAAAATGATGTATGACGCAATCAGTCGATGATACCACAACAGTCAGAATTTCACGTTGGCCAAATTAGTATTTAAGAAGTCTACGCTGTTGTAAATGAACATGGTTTCGTGAAAATACATCCTAAAGCTGGCGGACTCGATTCGCGTGTTCAAGCCGGAGTCACATTCTGCTAAATCATCGCACCATGCATCGAAGAAATGCCAAAAGCATCATTTCCTTGCATTAGCACCATGCAAATCTTATTTTTTGGCAATTTTTTTCAGTGCGCGCCAGACATCACCTCATGCGCTCCGCAAGGCGTGACGTCATATGTTGGCACCGCAGAAGCGATGGCGACCCAGAGCGTCGTTTGAAAGGCTGGAGGCTAGGCTCCTTTGCAAACACTTCTTGCTGCAAGCGTCGCGCGATGGCGAGGATTGGCGCGATGGCGGGATTGGCGGCGCGATGATGGCGATGGCGCGATGGCGAGGATTGGCGGCAAGACGATCGCGGGGTAAGGAATATGCTTCGTCACGCTGGGCCAGTCTGACGTTTGCTGTGTTAACGTGGAGCCGCACGTAGCCGACAAGAAGGGCAAACAGGGCTGCCACCTCACCTTCCATACCGTTTGATATCTCCTATCACATACGGGGCATACCACCTCATATCCCACACCGTCTCGGTGCCGGCGCTATGGTGCCGTGATCCGCCATTCAGACCAAGTGCAGGTCATTATTTTCAGGATCGCTCGGCTTGTGGTAAAGACGATATCTGCCTGCGACTTGTCCTCCTCAGATTCGACGCTATCGGCGCGATATTTCACCAACTAATCAGCCCAAGCCTATCCCTGTCTAGGTCCTTGCAGCCTGGATACATTTCGCGCCTATCCCTGGAGACATTTCGCGTCTTCAGGTTGGGGGGGGGGGGGAGGAAATGGCGTACCAAGCCATCCTCTAACTGTCCGATATCCATTGTCGCGATGAGTTATGATATCGTAGAGTGGTCGTCCAGTTTGCTTCCAAATAATAAGGCAATCCGCGCATGAACAACAAGCAGCGAAGAAGCAACGACGCATTTCTTTACTAATTGACACTGGTGGATCTAACCGTGTGAACTTTAAGCTATGTTTATTTTTGGAACCATAAGCAGAGTTTCAGGCTTTCCTAGTGGACATAAAGCCAGACATCATCATCAGACTTCAAGCGTCGGCAATTTGTAATTGCGCGTTGGTGATGCGAACAGACCGCGGACGTTTTTCGGAGACACGGCTTAACCCGTGGGCTCAACATTGGTCTGGGCTCTCTGTGATGCCAAATGCTTGAATGTGGGGGCAAAACACGTGGCAGACATGTGGAAAGTTTCTGTCATTCGGGAAAGTTTGGTGCCGCAGGGTAAATGCCAAGAGAAAGCACCTTTTGCACACTAACTTCCTTTTGAAACCAGGGTAGCCTGAAATTAGTTGCTGTTGTCTAACCTAACTTTAAATTACTAATCCATAAATCGGGTTACAGAACTTGCAATCACAGTAATGCTGCCAATCCCTGCAAACAACAAGACTATTCGTTTGGGCAAAGCTTTGCCCATATGTACTCTCATAGATAACCTGTCGGGAAGAAAATAATTCGCAAGTGAACGAGGAACGCAAAGTTGTAGTTGCGGATGTGATCGTGCTTTCGAACAGGAAATCTCACCGCAGAAAGGTCATCAAAGTAATTGAAAACCAATTCTGCGAAATGTGTGTGGCGCAAGGACTCGGGAACCGGGGGAGGGGGGAAGCCAGTGGAGACAGCTCCCCTCCCCCCGGTCAACTTGGAGGACCTGTGGAGGGCTCATTCTGTCATGTTAAGGGCCTATTCTTTACTGTAAAGGGATTATGTAAGCTTGTAAATGTGCGTTCTGGCCTGCCGATGGCTCACTCTGGTCTATCAAGGATTCATTCTGACCAAAAGAAGGCAATAATACGTCTGTAAAGGCCTATTATGACCTGCAGAAGACCCATTATAATTTGTAGAACGCCCATTATTGACTGGAAGGCCAAGTCCTGCCCGAAAGAGTCCATTCTAATCTGCAAGTGGCTCATTATTGTCAGTGGAGGAACCACTCTGGCCTGTAGAGGGCCTGTTCTGGCCGTGGACGGCCTAGGCATGGGGCCTGGCCTAGGACGCATTCTGACCTATAGAGGATCCACCATTGCCAGTAAGGATCCAGTATTAACTGCAGAGAGCCAATTTTGATCTTTAGAGAGTCGAAATGGGTCCTCGTAGTCCCATTGGGTCAAACTCCACAGGGTTTGACCGTTGCGGCCTGCAGAGGGCCCTTTCTGATCTGTAGAAGGCCTATTACCGGCTGTGAACGGTGAATTTTACATTAATAGGGGCCTATTCGGGCTTTCAGAGTGTGCATTCTGTAGAAGAGCCATTATTGGCTATAAAGGACCGTTCTAGCTTGTAGAGGGGCAGAACTAGCCCATAGAGGGCTCATTTTGGCCTGTAGGAGGCCCATCCTTCTGGCCTGTGAAGGGCACATTATCGACTAAGCAGAACCCATTTAGGCTCGTAGAGCGCCCCATTCCGGACAGCAAAAAGGCCATTCTGACCCAGTGAGAGCCCATTCTGACCCGTAGACGTCCCATTTTGACCTGTTGTGCCAAGTGAGTCCTTCTGACGCGTAGAAGGCCCATGTCTGACTGGGGTGTCGAGGGCTTATTGTGTCCTGCAGAGAGCCTATTCTTATCCCTATTGGGGCCATCCCGACCTGTGGAGAGCCCATTATTGGCTGTAGAGGGCTTATTCTGAATTGAAGAGGGCACATTATAGCTTGAAGTGTTCCCATTCTGAAGTGTATTATTGCCATTCCGAAATGTAGAATTCTTACCTTTAGAGGGTAAATGGGTTATTGACCGTGAAAGCCCCATTTTGGCATGTACAGGGCGGATTATGGCCTGTAACGGACCTCTTTTCACCTGCATAGGGCCCATTCTGGCTTAGAAGAGGTCCACCATCTAGTCTTAGGTGGCCCGCTGTGACAATTTGGAGCCCCACGCCCCCAGCCTGAGCATTGCTTCCGCGCCCCGAATGGGACGCACCGGCCGAGTCAAAGTAGTTTGCCTTTGCCGACATATTACGTCATGCCTGCAGAAGTGAACCAGCTGAGTGTGTTCAATGTCTTCATTTTACTAAAATTTTACTCACTCGTATGGCATATAGAGTACATTTAAAGTTTCCCTCCAAATTTGCACCATTGGCTTCCGCACAATAAAGTTGGCCTGTTTGACGCTCGAATGGGTGGTTTTAACTTGCATGCATCAGTTTTATGTCTTAAGATAGGGGGCAAGTGTTTAATTCACAGTGCATGATCATGTTTGACTGAATTTTTCGTCTTTAAGTATATTTTATCTGCGTAAGACGATCGATTACCATTTGCTGAAAGTGTTGTATGGCCTCATATGAGACGTGACTGGTAACTACAAAGCCGACAGGGGTTGGTTTCTGCGCCTTACAATTGCGAAAACAAATCCGTTGCAACTGAATGCAACTCCACCACTTGGAACACACGCATGGCAACTGCAGGATGAACTTTCACTATGGTTCGGCTTTTAGGTAGTGTCGATTCATGACGCTACACCTGCCGCCAGGGAGCAGCAGCAATGTATTACAGATGGCGCGCCTGCCCATCACTCTGGGTCGTTTTGCGGGTAGGTGGTGCTATATGTGCCAGACTCGGTATATGGTGCCCACAAGACAAACCACAGTGATGGTGCTGCACGTCATCTGGGATGCGTTACTACTGTTCCCTTGCGGCTGGTGTGGCGGCGTCCCACAATCACTCGTCCTTTGTTTTAAGATAAGGTGTGATGTTGGTGTATTGTTCGCCAGTGCATGAAAAATGAAAATCAACCCCCTGGGCTTGTTAAGATGTGACGAACTGATTTGGGTTAGAAAAACAAACCTATTTAGTTCAGGATAAGCCAGACCTCCCGTTTTCATGCTTTTGCGGAGCGCTTTCTTGGCTACTCTTGGAGCCCACGCTACCAAAGTAAACTTGGTTTACATGACATGATGACGCTGAAAGGTTGCCTCAAAATTTGCATGTCTGACATCGACTGATAACATAACGTAACGAGGACAGTTATTTCATCTGTTTTCTGCAACATCTTAAGCTCGATTATAATCCGCGATAACTATAGTTGGATACCGATCAGAGGTATATGCAGTTTTTACTTATGAGGAACATGCTGATGGCCTGAAAAATGGCCTAAACTGCATGATGACCTAGAACAGACCGAGGTGAAACCGTTTTTTTACAGTTAGTTACATTCCGCTACGCAAGAGACATCTCCAGCTGATTAAGTCGTCTCCAAAAGTAAATGATTTGAAGATGCTGTAGACCGAGTCGCTTTCGACTGTGTTGGACACATTTTTAAACTACGATTCCATTCAAGCCTCGCCGCGTCTGTCGTAATGGATAATATCCGCTCATTGTTATCGCGTTTGGCCCAATGCAGCAATCCCGAACTGTGTCATAGCGAACGAGCTTTTCATAGAGTTGCCCAGGCGCTCTTGTATGTACAAAATCCGCAGTCTGTGCCAAGGACCGTGGCTGGGGACGACAAGCCCGTCGCCTTCGTTAGCCATCTTGCTTTTTGTGACGAACTGTCTCGCTGGCTTTATTACACGGCTGTCCCTTGGCACGCGATATAGCACATACAATGGCGCGAGGCAATGGCTGACGAAAAACAATAATAAAAAGCGACCATTCCTTGACGCTCGCTCTAACAACACAAATCGTGTTGTTCGTTTGACTGTAAGTGAGTTTTTTTACCACTCTAAACTTTTTTTCGTTCCTTCCATGTATCTTAAGCAGTGATTGTGTCATGATATAATCTTGGACATCGAACTTGAAACAAGTGTTTTCGCTTCCATTTTTAAGGTTTTGTAAAATCACAAAACGGGGTCTCGCAACCCACCTGCCTACCACAACAGTGCTTGGATCGATTTGCATGAGGGACCAGAGATCAAACATATTTCATCCAAACATTTGTATTTAAGCCACACAGTAAACATACCCAACGGTCGCCACACAGCAGACACACCGAAGGCCTGGAGCAAGTAGTGCGTTTCCAGAAGGCCCCCTAGGGCCATCATTTTAATGGAACTGAGTTAACGCTTTAGATAAGCGTAGGCATGGTTTGAGTGCCTTCTGATATCCCTAATCAGCGTGCACCATTCCTAAATGTATATTGGACGCACCTTCATTTGTACTTATTAATGTTTAGATACAAGTGCAAATGTCAGTAAATGAATATATTTACATACATTTACAGATATGATATTTTATTGATGATAATAATCATGATTCAATTGGTGCTTAATACTATTTCATCACGAATACAACAAATACATATATGTAGAATGAGCTATAAATAAGGTAGAGCGTCTCGAGTGTCAGGTCCGTAACACATCTTTAATCTCTTGCAAGACATGACCATTATCAGAATGCCTTTGAGCGAGGTGAGGTGAGCCCTTTGAGCACAAACGAGGACGTACTCGAAGTGTGGGAGTGAGCACAACAATTGTACTTTAATAAAGGTAGAAATCTCGCGACAGATTGTCCGACGACGTCACGACCGTCACGATGACGTCATGACTGTCACTACGACGTCGCAGGCATCACGAGTACGTCACGACCGTCAAAATGACGTCACGACCATTACGATGAGAGGACCCAGCCGTCACGCCCCGATGGTGGAGTGCAGCGCGTGCATTCAGATCTGTGTGCATCATGGGTGAGCCCCTTTGGCGACTTGGTTTGTTGACTCGTCAAAATGTGTTCTTGTTGGTGACGTGGGCCATAAAAATGTCATTCTTCCATATCGTAACAGGCGTAGTGTGGAAATTTAAAAACATTGGTCCGAACCATCTTTTGACTGTGGATTTCGTGGACCAGTGCCCACCTAAGCAGTAATTGTCATGCGGCACCAACCCCGCCATGCGGTTGTCATATTCCAGGTCAAAGGCAGAATTTGGCTGTGAAAGTTGATGTGCCGCAATTCTCGCCACGATCTCTCCCGCGTTCCCATTAAGAACTTTTCCCACATAGATTTTTGGACAACACGATTCTTTTACTTGCTAACCGTTCAATCAAAACTCCTCCACGGATCCCAATCATGCATACAGAAATGCAAAAAACAGAGGCTATCACAAGCCCAGGTAGCACTAACAACTCGCACTCCAGTAACGAATCGTGAAAAACTATCAAGGCGATAAACACCGAAACTACCATGTAACCAACGTTTGTAACAACTGCGCCACCGGCCGATGGACTTCAACATTTGACCTGCCACCTGTCGGGGAAATTCTCGGAAAGTTTTAGCATGTACCATTGCCTCTCATAACCATCATCACAATGTCCGGCCTCTTCAGCTCTTTTCTTCATTAAGACATGTGATGACCTTCATGTGATGGTAATGGCCTTCACTGGTATTCTCCACGATGAGCACAACATAATATTATGTTGGGCGGGCTCGATTTAATCTCTAGTATACCAAAGGCGTTAAACCAAAATAGGGTATATTAATCACGGGAGTATGTAGGCATTAAGTCATCCAAATTTCCTACATCACTAGACCATGTTCGGTAAGAGTACATGGCGGCTATAATCCCCAGGGGACGTAGCAATCGTCGGTGACAGCAACGGCCACTAAAGATGTGCCAACATCGTAGATAGCGATGTTGACAAGAACACGCTGACGTGTATATCAACGATAGCGGCGGGTAGAAGAACCATAGTCGGAGTCGAAGGGAACGGAGGGAGAGGAGCCAGCTACGTCGTGAATATCAACGAGAGCTGAGGGTAGAAGGACCGGAGTGGCAGTCAAAGGGAGCGGAGGGAAAGGAGCCAGCTACGTCGTGAATATCAACGAGAGCTGACTTACCTTTCCCGGCGCCGCCCGGACCACCACTGACCCACCGCCGACCCCAACCCCGGGTGTGACCTATTCCCCGGCCTGTGATTGGCCGGGTCACGTGACCATGTAGCTTCGAGAAGAGACGCGAAAATAGAGGGTCTCCTTACAAGAGAAAGGCCGCCGCTCTTGGGATTCGAACCCAACGCAAAATGCGTACTTTCTCACAACGCAGGCGCGCTAAGCCAACGTGCCACCAGGGTGACGACCGCGCGGGCTGGGCAGAGGGGAACCAATCACATACACAACAATAAAAAGAGTATTTTCTGAAATAATCGAACATAAGATATGAGATCATGGTTAGATCGGTGCAATACGACACAATTCTTGAACTGTAAGCGATTCTAAACGAATGTAAACAAATACACAGTCACACTAACCAACTCTAACTCGCCAACTAATGTCACAAGCACTAGCATATTAACATCATTAACACAGAACAAAACAAATCCTATATAATGTCTAATAATTTGCCGACGCCTGTGATACACTGCGTTTGCAACATCTCGTCTGTGCATGCATCAGAACAGCTGCCGGTGGCCCCAATTTCTTTGGAGCCTCTAAAACATATCCTGTCTTTCCCTTTTCACGAATGCCTTTGAGTTTGCCGGACACCTGTGAAGGCTTCCAGGCAGGCATTCGTACACCGGCTGTTAATCCCCACTTTTTGCATGCCACTGACGGATTCCGAGTCGTGCCCGCCTTCCATGAGGAGCTTTAAATTCTCTGAAGATGTTATCAGTGTAAGGGGTGCCTAGCCCTCCGGGATTCATTCACGAAGCTGTTGTGAGACTTTGATTTTCTTGTGGCCCGCCGACTGCCCGGGGTTTGTTTGAGCTTTTAATAATGATTTGGGTGTTTTACGGCACGACGAACCAAACGGAAACGAGCAACTCTAATGTTTCTTTGACCTCTTGACTGTATAGGCGTTTACATAGCCACTTGGAAACTTTCAAAGACATCTGAGTACTTGGATCCATAATTTCAGTTTCGCAATTGTAGCGTCCATTGCACGCAAGTCAATGAACTGAAGAAATCTGTGCTGAAAGCGATGTAATCATGCCCCCGCGTTAGGAGTTAAAAGTTTTTGCGAGGCCCAAGTCAGCTGTTGATGGTAAGTTCCACGAACGGGTTTTGTGTCAGGCGGATTGATGACCCCTGTTTGTGCTATTTGTGGCGGATAGTATATCTGCACATCAATTAGGCGTGCACAACTTGTGCAAATGCCGACAGTGTGTCACGCAAGTCAGCAAGCATCGCAAGCTATCAACGATTACGTTTCAAACAGCGAATCCGGTGGAGGAGTCTGTTACTGATTGCTGATCCGGGCGAACAAGCTACCACGCGCGGACGTGGCTGATGCACTTACAGCCGGGGAACCACATGTATTGACTCATATGAATTGTCATGTATTGCCATTGTTAACCATATATTGCCCGTCCCGAACGCTCCGTTGGTTATAGCGCCTGCCTTTCAATCTACCCATCCGTGGCGCGGTGGATTCGAGTCACTTTGGCACTCGCTGTTTGCCCTTGACAGGCACGGACCGCGGCCGGCGCCAGCGGTCGCGCTAAAGGTCAGGTGACGTCAGATGGCAGGATGGACTGGGCGAGTTTGTGGCAAGTCAAACTTCCGCCACTGAATTCTGCCATTCACATGGAATTGCACGACCAGATGGAGGGGGTCAGGGCTCACAAAACAAGCACTACTTAGCGTTAGCTCTGATATCAGATCCATCAATTGAAAGGGTCGGGTTAAGTCTTCGATAAAATAGTTGTGGCCCACAAGCGATGCTTCAATGCATTATGTTGTGACAATGATCACAATGGAGCTGGATACCTGGACACCGAATACCTGACGTTGTCACGACGGAGCTGGACACCTGGACACCAGCACCCTATGCTGTCACAGTGGACATGGACGCCTTTTGCAACCCGCACATATAGGTTATTACGTGACGTCATACCCACGTGACATCTGATGCAACGGACTTAAAATGGCCCACCCCGGGATTAAAACACAACCCATGAATCATTTCCGAGTCGAAATATTGATTTTAAGCCCCACTGGGTTATTCGCTAACATCAGTTACGCACAGAAATAGAACGGAGCATCACGAGTTATTTTATGTTGGCGGAGAATGCCAATATTCGATGCAAGATTTGCTGACAATGTCCGACCAATAACTGCCAGCACCGATGTTAACAGTTTTGTTAATAAAAAACCAAGCGAAGGTGTATCTACTGTTACGGCCAAGCAAGTGTCGGGTAAGAACACGAAAATAGTGTGGATAATTGTGTTATAATTGTTGTGTGGATTGTAGATTGTGTTGTGGATACAATTGATAATTGTAGTGTGGATTGACATATTATTTGTATCACTCCCATAAGCCTTGGACTTGCAAATGCAATATGTACCGTAAAAGTGGCCAATCTAGCGCTACAATGCGGCGGAAGTGAACGTGATATTTTAGCGAACAGCAAAGCAAAGTTTGGCCAATATGAAACGTATCCGTTGTTCAGAATCTCACTTGATGCCCTTATTCAGGTGGCGTCAATTCGAACCTGAAATTTTGATCTGCCCCCCCCCCCATCCATCGGTGTCAATGGAGATAGGCATCCAACAAAATATACGAGGCCTCATGATGACTTAGTGCTGTACTAGATTTCCCGGCCGGAATAGCAAGTGGCTGCACCGCTTAAATCACGGCAAATTGCTCCCGAATTGAGCGTAGGTTTGGGAAATATGCAGCTAACATAGCAGCCCGACAAGATTGAGAGCAGCCGGAGTCACTCAGAAAGTACTGAAAAAAAATGATCGGGATGTGCTAGCTTGGCTGACAGCAATACCAATATGAAGAGCAGCCGTCAGGCTCTCTGCATATTGCAATACCTAGATCACGAATTTAACCTACCTCCTCCAGTTCAATGACTTATGTGAAATGCATTGTCCTGACAGTTGCACGTGAGATCATCGTGATTAGAGTGTCTCATAAACTGTATCATGAGAGTCATAAGCTGCATAAATTTTCCAGCAATGTGTGAAATATCGAAGCATTTTGTTGAATCCCTTGGCCGCTCGTCAAGCTGTCAGATCGGGCTCAAAATGATGCAAGTTTTTAAGGGAATTTGCGAGGAACATTATGCACACAGATAAGACAGCAGTGATAGCCTTATTCATCGGTAAAAAAAACAGGAGAATGAGGGTACAGGTGCGTCAACATTTCGGCAACATGCATTTATCGAAACGAATAACAGAAGTGCATTTATTCATTCATTGAAATACACTTCTGCGGTTCGTTTCGACGAAGGCATGTTGCCGAAATATCAACGCATCTATACCTCTTTTCTCTTTGTTTTTCGTTGAGGAATAGCGCTATTACTTTTGTCTTAAGCCGCCACGTCCAATGCCTAAGCTCCGTCATGTTTTGTCATTTGTTCTGGCCGTTAGTTTTGGCCTTCGCAGGCCCGTCTAAAGCGTTTCCTGATGTGACGGCACATGACTTATTGATTCCCGTGTTGGCACCACCTTTTAAATAAAAAGGCGCGAAACGACAAAAGTTCTTGCCAAGTGCGAGATTCGAGCCCATCGCGTGGACATGCACACGGTCGACAACGGAAGGCCGGCTGTGGTTCTCATGCTGCTGATGCACAAGGTCAGGCCGATGTTTGAGTGGTGACTGTAATAATACGGATATTTGCATCAAGGCTGGTTAACTTTAGGTTGCATATGTTGTTTGTGAACTGTCAGTTGTGCATCAGCAGCCATGCAGGAAAGGATGCTGAAAATTTAGGCACGATCACATTTCATGCCGGAGAGGTATTTTCAGGGAAAAAAAATTAAGGGGAAGCGTCGCATCGAGCCCCGCCCGTTATCTGTACGATGTTTAGGCGTGTCCCACACTTTGAACGTAAGTTAAAAACACTGTCTACTTTTTTAACAAATTTGAATAAGAAAATGAAATGTGAATTTTGATTTGAATACAGGACTTCAAATGCCAATTTCCCGTGCGATGCTCTCTTCCTAGCGCACCCGACCGCGGAGGTCTGTTACTAGCAGCCCGCCTTCGGAGCAAAGCCGGGCTCTCGTCAGTCGCCGAGATAAACGGATTGCGGGACGGAGCCGAGCATCCCACACAGCTGCAGGTGTCTCAGCGGCTGTGTGACGGCACCAGGTGGTGGGGTGAGGGGGGGGGGGGGGGCAGACGACTCAGCGGCGTCCCGCTTCACGAGGGCACCAAGGCTCATTGACTCATAGGCTCGATGCCGCATTTCTGGTCCGCGACTTTTGCCTGGTGTGTCACAGTACAGAAGGAAACGCTGGGGTAAGCGAGAGTTCCATCTTTCAGAACAATCTTCAGATCATCAGACCTTCAGATCACAGTCTCAGCAAAGGCGCGGCGACCCCGCAGGTTTCCGTCTGCTGGCTGCACCGGGTATTGTCTTGAAGCTGATGAGATTGGTTCAGCGACAGGCGTTATTGAAGGTCGAAAGAAAACTTGTCGGTGCTTGAAACATCGATGGTAAATCCTGTCCTCCTCTCCCGCCCACCTCCTTTCGGATCTCTGTGGGCCAGGTGAGAAGGGAATAAATGCAGACCTCTGTCAAAATTGATCATAGCATCAAAAGCATTGCCTGTCTAAAACTATACAGCAATGATAGCATGCCAATACGCATGAAAGGGTAAAACAAAATGCATATTGTCAACGATGTTGTTGCTATGCATGCTTAATTAAAGTTTGGGACAGTTACAGGACTTGTGGTGAAGTTTGATCGCGCTTCGTGGGACCCGTCTCGTCACATTATGCAGCCTCAGACGGCTTAACGATCCCACGGTAGATAAACTCTGACTCAACTGCTGGCATTGTAAACCGGACAGCCGCGGTGTAGGTGCAGTGTGTATATCGTGTTGGAGCATACCGGTGCAGTAGTATGTATGTATGCATATATATATATATATATATATATATATATATATATATATATATATATATATGTATATATATATGTATATATATATATGTATATATATATATATGCATATATATATATATATATAGTGTGTGTGTGTGTGTGTTTGTATGTGTGTGTGTGTGTGTGTGTGTGTGTGTGTGTGTGTGTGTGTGTGTGTGTGTGTGTGTGTGTGTGTGTGTGTGTGTGTGTGTGTGTGTGTGTGTGTGTGTGTGTGTGTGTGTGTGTGTGTGTGTGTGTGTGTGTGTGTGTGTGTGTGTGTGTGTGTGTGTGTGTGTGTGTGTGTGTGTGTGTGTGTGTGTGTGTGTGTGTGTGTGTGTGTGTGTGTGTGTGTGTGTGTGTGTGTGTGTGTGTGTGTGTGTGTGTGTGTGTGTGTGTGTGTGTGTGTGTGTGTGTGTGTGTGTGTGTGTGTGTATCGTGTTGGCCTATGTCGGCAAGCTCCTAAGGACATGCGGAGTCGTGCTGCACTGGCGCCGCATGATCAAAGCGCATGAGCATTTTCATTTGGAAGAGAGCTGAAATTAGGTGGTGACTACCCTTGGCAGACTACTCGTGTCGGAGCCAGGAATTTCGGTCAGATGTATATGGCACGTTAGTTATGACCATGACCGATGCGTATTGCCTGTTAGTTACTCTCGCATAGTTCGACAGTCGAGATGAGAGAGATGCGCGTGAGAATTATCGGACCGCTGGTTTGACCAAGCCACAGGTGCGCTGGCTGAACCACCCTGTTCCCAGCGCAAGCATTAGTGCCATGTGTACATCCATGCTGGCTAGGCAAACAATCCAAGATATATTTACCTTCGGCAGCCCTCGGGGAACGATTTGCAGCGTTGAGAAAAGCATCTTTTCTGTCACCAACGAAATTTGGGACCGTCCTAATTGTAACCTGAAGCGAAATCTTCCAGAAGCTGTTGCGATGTAGCTCTAAATGCAATAATCCACAAAACAAATAAAAATTTAGCACAATGCCGCATAACCATTAAACATTTTGTTTCGGGAAATCATTTACACACGATAATCATTTGCTGGCCATCAAACACTAAATGATGGCTGAGACTAAGCTTATCAAATGATCAAAAAAAGACATTCTTAACATAACCAGCCCAGAGGTGCGTAGCTTTTTATTCAGCTGAGTGCAGATGATTGTGCCCCCTAACCTTGGATGTAGTTTTCTTCTTTTATCATCATTCTTTAAGAGATGATGATTTCAGGATTATATATATATATATATATATATATATATATATATATGTGTAGATTGGCATATTTATATGTATGTTTATGTATCGACATATGTATATATATCTATTCATATATATATATATATTCATATATATATATATATATATATATATATATATATATATATATATATACATAAACACCCCAGATCTTACGTACCTTCCTTGGAGCAGGGGTGGAGTTTCTCAAAATTAGTTTTTACGGGCCGAACCCTAAAAAATGATGAAAAGTAAAAACCGAGAATATTAATAAAAAAGTGGTGAAAAATCATCACAAAAATACCGAGCTACACCACTGGCTAAGAGACACAATCTTACCCCACCTGAATTGGAAATTGCACTCCTCTGGGCCGGTTATGTTGAGATGCCTGCATTTGATAATTTTATTAAATTGGTCTTAATCATTGTTCGCTGTTTGATGGCCAGTAAATGATACTTTGGTGCTGCAAAGGAACTGCCAAAACGAAAATGCTTTAGGGCCACGCAGCATTGCATTTCATTTTTCATTGTTGTGATGTATCACATTACAAATCATACTGTAACGCTTCTGAAAAATCTGGCTTTGGGTGACGACCTAGACGGTTGCAAAATTGGTTGGTGAAAGAAATGGCCCTTTTTCATCTTTACTCACGAACGCCAGATGTGAACGACTCGACCATTATATTTGTCTTGGCCTTGATGGTCGCATTGGTTATGGAATGGCAGGATTTGAATGATGTTACCATGGTGTCATAAAGCCAAGGTGACCTGGAAATACTGCCCCCATTTTCGCGGGCGTGTATCTCAGAAACTAGAGAGATTTACGTCTTAAGAAGGGCAGGACTGTGAACTATACTGAAAAGTCGTCAAGATGGCTATGTCAGCTCAAAACCACTTATGAAGCTAGAATAATCCCTTGACTTGAGATCAGTTGGTGCAGCATGCTTCGCATTGTATTATCCCCGTGTTTATATTGACTTTGACGCAACAACCAGCAAGCAACATCGATTTGCGCATGATTATATTAATTGCGTGCGTCAGTAGGCGAGCCAAAATCACGAAATGTCCTTGCAATTGACATTGACCAGACGCATGATCCCAGAGACGCATTAGTCTAAGCGATTTCAAGTTCGTCCCGGTAAGAAGCATCGCCCGCGAATATCGAGAGCGCGCCCAGATAGCGACGGCCCCCAGCAGCCATGCTTCGCACGGTACACGGTCGCGTTTCCTGTCGCGCCGACAGCGGCCGTTCCCAGCGCCTGCCCGGCCTGATAGGGAAGCGCGCGCCTCAGTCCGTCCGTGACCACAACCCAACATGTTGCTGCTGTCGCTGCCGCTGCTGTGTGTCGCTCTGGCGGCCGCCTCGCCCAACATCGAGGCTTCCGTGAGCCGCCATCCCGCCGTACCGCCGGCGGTGCGCGTGCGTAGTTTCGTCGAGCGTCGGCAGCTAGAGCCGACTTGGCCCGCTCCGACGCCGTCGCCCTGGTTCAAGTGCCCGACCCAGTTCGGCCTGTACCCGGACCCGTACGACTGCAGCAGCTACTTCCAGTGCTCGTACGGCACGCCGTTTGAGGAGCACTGCCAGCCAGGCCTGCAGTATAACCCGATGGCCATGGCGTGCGACTTCCCGGGCAACATCAGCCCGCCCTGCGTGCCTAAGCCGTACCCCACCGACCCGCCCGCCGCCGTCGACGAGTAGCGGCGCAGACGGGCCGACCACGGTCGGCCGCCCACTCGCAGCCGCCGCCGAGCGATGTTCGGGAGCATGCTGTCGGCGCTTTCCCGCCCTTCAGCGCGTCCCCGTCGACGTCGACGCATCGGAGACGGTGTCGGAGGTGGCTGGTCGTCGGAGGTCGTCGCGTCGGTGGCGAACGGTGGTTGACGTTGTTGGGGGTGCCCGCGGGATGGGGAAGGGGAGGGGATGTTCAGGCCGCGCGGTATTGGCGATCTTCGTTTTCTGGAGGCTAGCGTGAAAAAAACGAGCCACCGTTGTGATTCACAGTTGTTTTCAAGGTGTCTTAAACTTGTTTTCCTGTCGGCTTTTGACGAAACCATGCGAATAATTTAATACAATTTTCGTTCGCAAATGGTTTTGTGCATTGCCGTTTTCAGTGTGGCGAAAGAATGTCTCCTGGTTCGCAACTGCATTGCCACCTGATACCCCTAGTGCCCGCACTGAAACAATGCAATTGTCCCCACGACGTTTTTATTCTAAGAGATGACGAGTAGGGGTAAGTTAAACTTACGGATAATGATATGCAGCCAGGAGTTCTTAAGCCACAAGCGCCAATATCGTCTGGTCGACAAAATTTCCAAACAAGCAAGTTGCAAGGTAAGAACAAGGGGCAACTAGAAGCACGTGAATAGAACTGATTGGGTGAGATCCCTTTGTCTTCGCTGCATTGCCCTTTTTACATCGCAGTTCGTTGCTTTCGTCTCGTTGCCTTCGGTTCGTATTCTGGCTCGCAAGGATGCATTTAATGCCTGTCTATACCTTTTTCATCGCGTCTAACACGCGTACAGCAACTCAGGGTATGCCCCATCATCTGACAAGGTCATCTTTTTTGCCTAGTGTATCATATGGCTTTTTAACAGCCATTGACGCCGCTCCTAGAACTTTTTTCCTTGCACGTGACCTCACTTGTGCCACAGTTTGGGCTCCTAGGTGATGACTTGCAGGTCAATTAAGGTAAAAAATGATCAAACTCCAGATTTGTGTTTTAAGTGCCCTAAAACCTAGATATTTGACCCAAGTAAAAGATCACTGGTGCTCATTTAAGATCAGTGACCTTGTTTGACATTTTGGAGGTCATGATGACCAAAATCATACAGGACTGCTTGAAGCTTTACATCTGAGTAAGCATCAGAGATAACGCTAGGCAGTATGTTCTTAAAAACTAAATGTTGACCTGGTTCATTTTATGTCAGTGACCAATCCTGACCTTTAAGAAGTCAATGAAAAGTGCTAAGAGCTGCCCCATACAGTAAGCTCTAGAGTTACGCAACAGGTCGGATTTGACCTACGTCTCATCCTGATACCTGACTCTAGGTCAATGTCATTTTTCGTTCAAATGTCATGTTGACTGAGAAACTATATCAGAAATGTATGGCTTCGTATAGCACCCCGTTGTTGCATCAGATTAAACGTTTCCCTAGAAACAAACTTCACTGATCCATGCCCTGATATTGCCCAACTGTAGGTCAGCGACGTTGCAAGGTGCCTATAATTTTGTTGTGGTAAATGACCTGTTATTGAATTATACACAGCTATGCAAAGTTTGACTCGCCTACGTCTCGCCGTTAGGAAACCATTCCGGAAAACCCGTTGGGGGGGGGGGGGGGGTAAGTTGATCCCCGAACTCGTGTCAATGCACAGTCAGTTCAGCAATCCAGAAACTATATCAGGTACATTTTGTCATCATGTATTTTTTAACCAGAAGCCAAAGCCAAGTTTTGATCACATGAAGGCAGGCATGGATCGAATGCCTTTCGAGTGGCAGTCATGGCAATCAAATGATGCCTAAGGGGGTAGACCAAGTGCGTTCTTCCACAACATTTCTATGGGGATTTGAGCTGAAATAAACATCTTGAAAATCATTCAGAGCAATTCATAGCCCTGCTCTTCTTAAGATCTCAACCGCTTTAGCCTCTGAGCTGCACGCCGCAAAGATGAGGAGACTATTTCAGGGGGATTATTCCAATGCCACCTTGACATTCATGACGTTATAATGGCGTCATTCAAATCCTGACATTACACAGGCCACGCGGTGATCAAGGCCAAGAAAAACATAATGGTTGAGTCGTTCATATCTGTCGTTTGTGAGCACCATTTCCGGATATAACATGGTCATCCACTGGTTCGCAATCAATGTTGTGCGAGGCACGATGACGTGATCAAACAATGGTGTATCGAGGAACGTATTAACTTCACAGAGAAATTGTTTTGTTTTGAATAGTATTTTTTGAAGAGTAAGTCAATAACGATAATTTTGCTTGTTCCAGCACATGTGATGCTCACCTTGATATCTTCAAACGTGGAACATTTCCTTAAAACCGTGCCCGGCCTGGGAAATTGATTTCGCCCTACGATTTTTTCGAGCACAGCTCAAAAACGATAGCTTGCAGGAGCTCGTAATTTTCCGCATCTGTTTATGTACTAATTTCACAGCCTGTGTGCGAATTTGAAGTTTTGACGTACCCGGATCAGTGGCCCCTCTCAGGTAAAAGAGGTAAGCTTTCACCACACCTAACTTTGTTATGAGTAATTTGGAATTGTTTAAACTCGGCATAGCAATAGAACATTATGTTGCGCGTAGTTTTTATGCCTCAGATTTCTTTCTATGTGGCTTTTGTGTTTTACATGAGGTGGAGGGTACTTGTTCACATGCACAGGCATCATATGACCCCAGGGAAGATGGCCTTCACCCAGGTCATGATCTACCTCTGTGGGTGCCATCTGCAAAAGACATACTGTGCTCAAAATAGGCAGTTTCACGAGGTAATTTTGGACGCAGAATTTGAATACTCCACTGAAAATATGATGTGATTTCATTCTAATGCATAATGAGGCTACAATAGGTCACGTGAGAACATGCAAGGTCAAATGAGGTCACCAAGATCAATGACCTATGTTGCCAGAAATGGACAGTCTAGATAAGAGTGTGACGCGTGCGACCACCTCTATGTCGTTTTTTGGAGCTGATGACATATCGCTTCATGTACCAACGTACCCCTTATCAGCTTCTTACAAATGCACTGCCAAGCGTCAAAGGGACTATGCATAATGTTGACAACAGCTGTGTGATTTTGAATATAGAAACATGTACAACGCACCATTTCTGATCACAGAAAAGCATTGTACTGGTCACATGGACCCGGGTAGCGCTTCAAGTGGATCATTAAACCGACCTAAGTTGACCTCAAATGACCTTTATGGCAGCCTTAGGGGTTTCTTTTGTATCGTGATTCTTCTTCCTACTGCTGCACCTAATAAAAACTTAGAACTGCATTGCTAAAAAGTAGCATTCTTAAATGCTACTGGTAGACCAGTTTTGAAAAGTGATCTGATCTGACCTGACTCTTGTTTGTGACAAAAGTTGTCGGAATGAATTCCCCACAGTCTTACCGTTTATTTTCTTGCCTTCAATGTCCATCTTGACGCGTCTCCATCTTGACGTTTTTGATATTTTGTAACCTCTTGTGACCTCACATGTGGCCTAAGGTCAAACATTTTGTGTGCATTCTTCATGATTTGACGATACCTTCACAATGGCATCTTTGTTTGTCTCATAAGGCGTATTCTTGGAGATTCCAGGGAGGCAATTCAACTTTCCCCTCCCTGCCGGGTGTGGCTGTCTTATACACCAGGCCGGGCGCGGGTTAAGTTGTGCAACATTTCAAAAAACAGCATTGAAGTACAAGCTAACATTTAGGGCTCCAATCAACGTTCGAGGGACAGGATTCTCTCAAAAAATGAAAATAAACAATGTTGTTATCCGTGCATAAGGCGCCGTTGGCACCAGATCAAGGAGATGCTTATATCAATGATAGTCATTAGTGCGGCATTGGTGATAGCAAGTTGCACTGATGAATCTCGAGATCGCTTTTGCTTGCACTCGTAAATCTTAAAAGAGGCAAATTCCGTGACGAAGGGACAGTTCATAAGTTGTCTTCCTGAATACGTCACTGCCTAAGAAGGTAAACTAGCTGGCTCCCTCAATTTATACTCCTGCTCCAACTGCTGCGGAAGGTTTATAGTTGTTCACGCCAAGGTACTCAACTCAAAAGATAAAGTCGAAGCAAAAACTCTAAGTTTCCTTAAGCCTAGGGCTTTTCGCTTTCGGTGAGAATCATTTGTCTCTAGATTATTCTTATTGGAAATGTGTGAAACGAACATATTTAAAGAATTGGCGCAAAAGACAAGAACAGAAGTTTCACTTTGGGAGAAGTGGTGCTTAATTTTGTTGTAATGGTTCATTTGCCTTCGAACTCAAATAAAAGGCGCCTTATTAGTGAGCCTGCCTCTTCAACCAATTTTCAGACGATATGAAAAAGCACTCCCTTAGCTGCCTGGGAGGCAGGCTCGAGTATTTTTGCAAAATGTGTTGGGTCGAGGAAAGCAGGTCCAATGTTTCAGTTATTCAAGCTCTCCCGACAGCACCAGCCCATCTTCACCTTTGCACTGAGGTGGTCTGCGCCGGGGTGGGCGTAAGGCTTATAAGGTATAAGTCAAGGACTCAGGTCATTCACTATGTTTTATATCTGCATAGCATCAACCCGCACTTCACTGTCACAGCAGATGAGCACGTCGTGAAGACCCTGTGGCATGGCATGACAGAAGGTTTGGGCCTACCCGTCCCCTCCTTTGATAGTGCTTCCCTCATCGATCCCCTATGGCATGGCATGACAAAACTTTTGGGCCCCTTCTCCCCATCCTGCGACAGCATTCCACTCATCAGTCCGCTACGGCACGGCATGACAGACGTCTTGGACCTCTCTGCCCACTTCTCCAACAGCATTCCCCTCGTCTATCGCCATGCCCCCGCCCCTCCCCCTCCCGCTACTCCTCCCACCTGACCCCGTGCCCATTGCCCGTCCCGTGCCGGCCGGTCGGCTTTCTCCGCGTCCGCAGGTCCGGGCGGCTGGTCTCTTCGGCCGGCCGCTCCCACGTACACACCTGGGGTGGACGACTCCGGTTGGCCGCCACCGGCTCGGGAAGCGGTAGAGCAGCGCCCGCCGCGCCGCGGGCGCGCGGAGTAACGGTACTACAACCGAATCCCGGGGCGGTGGCGGTCGGCCGGCCAGGCGAGTGCGTGGTGTCAACAGGGGCTGCTGCGGCCTTCTTGCGGTGTTTCTGGGCGCAAAATCTGGCGTTTTGTGCGTTTTGTGCGTTTGAAGTGAGCTGGATTTTGGCAAGTGCGACTGCAGGCTCTGGATAGACAGCTGCTGCGCCGCCGAGGGCTTCGCCGCCAGCCGAAGGTCAGTCCGCGTCCAGCAGCTCCGTCTGTGCATGGACAGCCCCGTTGCCTTGAAGTGTTACGCCGCGCTTTGACAGGGGACATTCGGCGGTTGTGACAGTGATGCACGGGCAAGGGGTCCGTAATGTTTGGAGAAGGGGATCATTCGGGGTCCGATTCTGCCGTGCTAGGCTCAAGAGTGGGGCTTGTCGTTGGCTTCCTCGCCCCCTTCCCTCCCCCAGGGCGGCGAATGGTATGGAAGCCGGGTCACAAACCTCATACGGTGCCATACGCTGTTTTTCTAGAGTAGGCCTCAGTTGAATTTTAAACATTCAATATGGAAACCAGGATTTTCTGAGGGAAGAGCCTGAACCTCAGTGAGAACGCATCACGCCGATTTTTAGCTACCGGGAGCCCTCTGTGGTGATAAACGAAAAAAAATCCCTGGCGGAAGGAGGGAGCCCGGGCCCCCGGGGTTCTCCCTGGACTGATTCCCCACGCAAGCTGACTCACGTAACGTTTGCTAGCGTGTAAATGGGCAGCAAACCAACCGGACTTAGTTTCCCGGACACTACAACGGTACTCCTAGTATCATCTTACCGGCTGAAAACCTGCGCCGGAATTTGTCCTGGAACCTGTCGCTGACGTCTGGATCTGGAAGTAACCACAGGAAGTGGGACACTGCCGGTGGGCAGGCGGAGTAGCATAACGTAACATTACTGTGGGAGGTACTGCGTAATCACTGCGTAACATCGTTGCCGGAGCATGGGGAGGGCCGCTTGACGGCTGGTTTTGCCTGATAGAAGTCTTGTGACCTATAAGGTGTGTCGTGCACAGTTCCAGCAGGTAAGTGTCTTAGTGAGTATACATGTATGGACCGTACAACACGTGAGAGTTGGCAACATTTCTTTGATGCTAGTATATGGGTGAGCGACACACCTTACCGATAATAGACCTGGCGCATGGCAGCCACGGCGGAGAATTAGACCTGGCGCGGCAGAGAATCAGACCTGGCGCGGCAGAGAATCAGACCTGCCGCGGCGGAGAATGAGACCTGGCGCCTGGCAGTCACGACATGGAATTAGGCCTGGCTCCTGGCAGTCACGGCGGAGAATTCAATTTTGCATAGAAGGGCATCAAATTCGACTCACGAAAGGCGGACCGCTAACTACGGCGTTGAATGACGAATAGAGCATTTCAAGTGCAGCGGAGTCCGCACCATTTCTCACTGGAGTTGCAGAGTTTTTACACGACCACTGAAAGATGCTTGATCTGGCGGTTTCGTTACAAAGCATTGTTTCAACATTTCCCGCCTGCGTGGCTGTATTTGGCTGTAACCGGCGCAGAAGCTGTAAATGTCCTAACAGATGGACCTGGAAACTTGACTTGGAGCGGCAGTAGCAAATGTGAATAGCTGTAAGCAAAACTCAAATCGTCATAAAACAAAGCCTCCAATCTCAAATCGCCATAAGACGTAGCAATAAAACATCGTAAAACGAAGCGTTCTGTCCCAGAAAAGGGATATGGCGCCTGGAGGGGTCTCCTTATTGAGATCAGGATGCTTCCAATCCATGAATGGGCCCCGAAACCTAGCTAATGGGCCTCGCTATCCCAAAACAAGGCAAAGTGTGTAACGGGGCCCCATCGCTAGAAAAAAGGTTTCCCCGGCAAGACGACATTGGGCCCACTGATCTGTACAATGGGCTGCCTTATTCAAAACGGTGACCGTATGATCCAGAAAACGGGCCTTTTGAGGTAAGAAAGAAGTTTATTAACCTGACGTGTGGCAATTATGCACGGACCGCTTTGTTTTCACCTCCAGGTCGGCTTTTAGGACAGCTGAATGGAGGATGATGTCTTCTACCTATATCTATTTGCAGTCTAAGTTGTGACCGTTGCCTTGCTAGCCACAGCATAAGGTGAAGATTATTTGGTTTTGGTACACCCACGCGCTTCTTCTTTTCAGGCATGGTGTGAGTCTGCTGACGTCAAATACCGTCGTCGAAATCTGCAGCCATGAATGTGTGGATTCTTCTGGCAGCTCTCTGCGCATGCGCAGTGGCCCAGAACAGGCCACCGCAGTTTGAAAAAGGCGGCGACATGCTGGATTTTGCAATCAAGGAAGATACGCCCGTTGGCTCACAAGTTTATCAGGTAATATGACATGTACGCAGTAGCCGATAAACAAGCGGCGTCAAACAAGTCCGCCTGACAGTTCAACTGCGTATGTCGAGCGTGTTTGTTGGCTTTAGACACCGTCCAACGCACTTGCGGCGGAAGCTGCGTATCGGTGGGATAGAGGCACTGCTATGGAACGAGATTACTACTCGAAAACGGAAACATTGGAGACAGAGACATTGGACGATTGAAAAGGGCGCTATGCTGAAGCTTTTATTATGGGAACTGCTGGCGATTAAACCAGTACGCTGGGTAAATCGTCAGCTGTGCCGCCACTGCGATGAGAATGTATCACGTTTCTTTCTGTACTGACGATTTAATTGTGCAGTTTGCTGACGATTTAACCATGGGCACTGTGCTGACGATTTATTGTGGGTAATGTGCTGACGATTGAGCCGTGTGCACCGCGCTGACGATTGAACCGTTGGCACTGCGCTGACGATTGAGCCGTATGCACTGCGCTGACGATTGAGCCGTGTGCACTGCGCTGACGATTGAGCTGTGTGCACTGCGCTGACGATTGAGCTGTGTGCACCGCGCTGATGATTGAACCGTTGGCACTGCGCTGACGATTGAGCCGTGTGCACCGCGCTGATGATTGAACCGTTGGCACTGCGCTGACGATTGGGCCGTATGCACTGCGCTGATGATTGAACCGTTGGCACTGCGCTGACGATTGAGCCCTATGTATTGCGCTGACGATTTAGCTGGAAGTACTGTGAAAGCTCCGAGGATCGGGGAATCGGGGAATGGGGATGGCTTAACTGAAAGTGCTCTGTGCTGTGGGTCAGTCTTCCACGCTCTATGGTTCAACACATTCTGTGCGTACTGAAGTACTTTAATACTGGTCTTACGTAACGCATTCTGAGGTTTTGTAAGTACTTTGGCTGGTTTGGCCTCAAGCTCATTAGCTGAAGTCCGGGGCATGGAATTTTGACGACCATGAGGGCAACAAACGCCTCCGCCACCGCCCCCGCCCTCGCCTCCCATCCCCCGCCGCCACCTGCCGATGACTGTAGGTGCCTGCGCAGGTATCGGCGACGGACGCGGACGGCGACCGGGTGGCCTACTCCATCAGCGGCGACTTCTTCAGCATCGACCGGCTGTCCGGGCGGGTGACGCTGGTGCGCCCCGTCGACCGGGAGCGGATGCGATCCGTCGAGGTCATCCTCACGATCACAGGTCAGTGGCGCGACCCCTGGTCAGCGCAGGGTTGTGATCACCTGCGTGGGTCTCTGCACAAGTTGTGGGCCTAACTTGGCGCTGAGTCTTGGGAGCCGGTGGGTTTGGTCCGGGTGGGGTCGTCGGCCGGGCATCTTTGAAACGGACGTCGTAACGAAACCCGGTCTCTCACGCTAGAGGTACATCCGGTGTTCCAAAAATCCATCCAGAAGGGTGCTCAGGACTTAAATAATGATCCATGTTAGCAGAATCCTGGTTATGCATCAACCTCCGCACGCAATTCAATGACGCTGATCCGTTGCTGTTTGACCCCGAGCCCAGAGATGTGACCTGCCCGGCCCACCTGTCAAGCCTGAGGCGCCTAGATGCTGGGCTGATCGCCGCCCGGCTCGATGATGATTGGTCGGTTTTGAGCAAAGGAAGCGGCGGTAGGCAATGAGCCCCTAGCCGAGGGTGTAATGGCGTGGAACATATCGACATCCCTGCCAGCCAATTGGGCAGATATTAAAACACTGTACGTTGGTAGGTTGGTAAGGTCGAGGATTTAGTCAAGGGAGGTCAGGACTAGGTCAGGTCGGGCTCTATGACACATTTTCATGAATTCAAATCACGAGAGTTTTTGTCAGCTTTGTCCGTCGTCGAAAGCCAGTGATTTAGAAGATATTCCAGCTTTACTGACCAATTATTCAAAATATTTAGCACAACTCATTTGAGTTTGGCATCAAAAAGGTTACAACCATCGTTGGCCTGGCTTGAGCTCGTGTTGTGCAACTGACCACGGTAGGCAGCGTCAAGTTAGCTGAAAGTCGTCGTCGTCGTTGAGAGCAGACGATGTCACCATACTCTGCTCTGCAGTACCGGAAGAGTAGATCTACAAGCTTCATGACCTGGTATAGATGACAGTGCTGTAAGACAGCGAAAATCAAGAGAGGCTTGGAGATAACTAGTTTATCTGTGTTTTTATGATACGTCAGTACTTGAGAGAGCTGGCACCTGGCGCAAAAGAACAATGCCGTCAAGTTCAAAGGTGAACCGAATCCAAACGTGATGCAATGAGAGCACGTGTCGCTGGCAGCCAAAAGTCAAGGCTATCGTAGGGTTGCGATCCATGATACAATCATGGTGCAGTTTGGAGATCAGGTATTGGCAACGTAGAGTGGAAAAGTTAGTCAGGCCAGCACACTTCAAATGCTTGAACGCATTGCTAACGAACGTCATGCTCAACAATATGTTCGTCCGACATGACCTACGTGAAACTGACTTCGTTCAGCTACCTGGTATGACATGGACTAAGAAATATACTTCCTATGAAAGTGATGTGGAATAAGGTTCTGAAAGTATCAAGAAGATCGCTCTTAAGCTATTCGGAATGATGTCTCAAGTACAGATACCGGTTGAATCCGTTTAGTCAGGTTCGGCAAGTTACAGCGCAAGCCTCCGGAGCATGTGCCGGCTCCTCCTCCGGTAGTGCGCAAGTTACAGCGCAATACGTGTGCAACTCCCATATGGCGAGACATGCGCCTGATGTGTGTGCTCGCATGCGTGATCTTTCACCCAACCTGAACTGTGCATACCAAGATCTCTCGACATTGAGGTGTCATTTCTGCGTCTAATGGTTCCAAGAAGACCTTGTAAAGCGCTGGGCTGGGTGATTTATGCAAGGTTCTACAATGTGCATGATGTATTTAGCTCACTTAGGTCAACGCCCCGCAGAAGAGCAGCAAAGGATAACAAAATGTCAGGGAGATATATATTGCATTATCAAGTTTTCCAAGCAAAATTCAAGCGTAATCGTCTTTTGCAACCCTGCCCATAATTCATGAGAGACCACCCACCCATCTGAAAAATGCGGTCATCGTTTCTCCACGCGGCCAAGCGAGACACGGTAAAAATCGTGCCTCACTCATGCCCCTGGCATCCCCTCAGCGGCCATAAGGCCACTTGTTCAACTGACGTCATTAACTCCTGTCTAATTAGATCGCTCTTGTGCACCTCATGGCGTAACTCCAAAGCCAATATTAAAGGAAAACGATGACGTCATTGGACCAAGTGACCCAGTGGTCAAATCGCCGGAAGACTACGGTGTATGGTGTACAGCACTTCGGCCGGAATAGTCGTTTTCAGGACTTCAGCTGTTCCTCTATCAGCCTCGGATCTTGGGCAGGAAATGCAATAAGAACCTTGGCCCTGAAGTAATTTTGCCGGCCCTGTATGGAACTATATATAGCTGTATGGAACTCGACGTGTCAGGACTTTGACGTCAGACAGCGAACTGTTTTGGGGCGCGCCACGTGCCTGTTTGACGACGGTGTCCCTTGACCGCCATAACCTTGTCTGGCCAATTATGTTCGGGTCTCACTTCGTGGAAGCTGTTGAAATGTGGCGAGCTCAAGGCGTGCCGTGCGGCTGACATTAGCATGAAAGAGCGGTCTCAGACTGTAGGTAAGTACCTACCCACTCATTCACGAGGGGCAGGTAAGAGCTCTTGTGCTCCGACAGTCGTGGCGATATTAGTCGCGAGGAACTCACCTGACGGAGGTGAAGCACTCGTCGCCGAGATCTGATTGAACAGTCGCCCAGAGCACATGAGCTCGAGCTGGTCAGCTTCCTCGAACTCAGGAGCTGTCTGCTGGCCTGCTGTCCGCTGTTGCTACCCCCCCCCCCCCCCCCCCCCCCATTGCCAACGTTGTCACCAGACGGGCGCTCCGGTCTCATTGTGGGGGAATTCAGCTCTCCGTATTGGGTGCACCGCTGCACGTCTGGGAAACCAGTGGTACAGGGTTTGATTCCCCGCGGTCCCCGTCCTTCCTGCCATGCTGAGAGATGAGAGACAGGCGACGACATGTAGCCTCAGCAGCTGAGTGCGTCGTTGAAAGCCCCAAGGACACGCACGCACGCACGCACGCACGCACGCACGCATGCACGCACGCGCGCAAGCGCGCGCGCACACACACACACAAACACACACACACACACACACACACACACACACACACACACACACACACACACACACACACACACACACACACACACACACACACACACACACACACACACACACACACACACACACACACACACACACACACACACACACACACACACACACACACACACACACACACACACACACACACACACACACACACACACACACACACACACACACACACACACATTTTTCCTCATCATATTGTAATTATTCTGTGGATTTTTACGTAAGCTATTAAGTGTGTTTTCGAGGAACATTTTTCACATTGATAAGGCAGCAGTAGATAAGACAAAGCCTTTATCCATTATCCCGGTTTTCCCTCGGGGAAAACCTGGATAATGGATATCTAAATGGGTTGATATTTCGGCAACATGCCGTTATCGAAACAATAGCATTAGTGAATTAAAGATTGCCCGCCGATGATCCTACTCGATTTTTCAGATTGTCTTATTAAACAGTGAGACAGTTTTTACAGGACACCATCATTCAGGGAATAAAACAAGGAGCAATTCCCAGCCATTACTACGATGCAGTGCATACCTAAGAATTCGAATGCGCGAAAACACGTGCACATGCAGGCGAATTCAAGGAAACGGGCATCACTCATCACGCTTCATTCCAAAATGCAAGCGAGTTGAAGTAAACAAGCATCCCACATCACGCACCAATTATGCATGCAAGTGATGTCAATTGAACAGGCATTGCGCATCACGCGCTAGCATAACTTACACATGTAAACGATTTTAAGGCAGCACACATCACACATCAAGGCACATATCACATTCGCGTAATTGGCCGTGATGAGCCTTATACGTTGGGGTTTAGTCGCCGACTTTTTATAACAATAGACTCACTTATTTTCCTGTCAGGGTGCTCCTGTGCTCTGTGTATGACTGAGCTCTAAAAGGGGCACAGGGTCCTTATCCCCCTGGATTTCAGCCTGAACGTGTTTTGCCAAAAAATGGTCAGGAGAGTAGCACAGAGATGTATGGTCTCGTCTAACACTCCGTTGTTGTATCAGATTGAACGATTCCCTAGAAATTGACTTCGCAGAATCCACGCCTGATTTTGACCTGCTGTAGATCAGCGACCTTGCAAGGTACATCTAAATTGTTGAACCCAACGATCCGTTATTTAATTGTCTACAACTACGCCAAATTTGGTGCGGCTGTGCCGCACCGTTCGGAACTCATTTTAGAAATCTTTGAGAGGTCAATTTGACATCCACCTGAGCACGTGTTAAGCTCATGAGCAGGGCTATTCTCACATTGACAGTGTTTGGATGCAGTAAAGTGTGACAAATTTTACCGGATGACGATAGCTCAAGACCACGTACTGTCGGCGGCACCGTACGTCTACTGCTAAGCTAATACACACTATCTGTCAGCATCTGGCCATGCCCTTCACCTGTCTCAAGCCGGGGCTTCAGTTGACCGCGACGCATTGGTGACCTTAACCGCGGCCCACCGATCACGCATCTGGAAGCTGAACAGTTACAACAGCATGTTCTACCACAAACTGCAGCGTGTTATTTGTCGGCGGGTGGGCGTGATGGTTGTAGAGAGCTGACAAGCCCACGAAATTTCGAGCTGCAGTGAACACGTTGCCTATGTTCACAGCGCTCATCCCAGGTCTGTACAGACATTGTGCGAGCTTTCGCAATAGACGGAAGTGTGATGCGCTTCAGTAGTGATGGAAAGGGTTGGAATGATGTTTGAGATGTTTCAATGGTCATGCGCGGCACCACTTCATTTGTTATGAGGGCGGTTACCCCGTGGAAGGGCGACAAATGAATACTGCGGGTGTTTTCATTAGGTGGCCTCTAAGTTTCGCTTATTATCGGCAGTTCGGCTTTTGCCGTCTCCATATAGCTTTGCGTATCCCCTCGGAGTAAATCTCGTAAAGTCAACAGATTGTTTTTGGATGTGGGGTAAAGTGGCCTCCGGTGCCTTCTCAATTCATTCGGATCCAAACCGCTTTTCAGCCAAATTACTGCATTAAGCCTCCACTGACTCGAACCCTTCACCTTCTTTAAAATCACTCGAATGTGTAATCAGATGTGACCTTTTCTGTAACCCATGTTAGACCCCTACCTTCGAATTGCGGCCTGGCGCGACTGCTGTGACCCCTTTGAATTATGTGGCCTCTGTGACCCCTGCGCCCTTAACCGAGGCCGATTTGACCTTGGTTCTGCACCCAATGTGACTCATGTGTCGTGTGCGGCCTCTATGTGTTATATCTGCGGCCCTGTGCCACGTGCACCCCATGTGACCCCTGTGGCTCTTGTGATACGAACCGCAGACGCCGGTGCCGCAGGCGCGCAGCCAATCCCGATGTCGGTCCGTCGCCTGGTGCCAATCGTCCACACCCTCGTGGCCCCTGTGACCTCTGAACTATATGACCTCTGTGATGCCACAGACGTTGTTGCTGAGGGCTCGGAGCCAAACCTGGTGTCGGTGCGCCGGCTGGTGCCGATCGTCGACGCCAATGACAACCCGCCGGTGTTCAACGGTCTGGAGAACGGCGCCTATCGCTTCAGGTGGGAGCGGTGACCAGCCGGTCACGTGACCGACCAGCCTGTCGCGTCGCCATTGGCCGCCGCACTGTGACGTCACCGAGGAGACCCGGTGACGATAGGTCCACGATGTTATGGCGAAGCTGTTGCTCAAACTGTGATTGTAACTGCATGAGCCAATAATAGTCGACCATCTGGGGGAGGGATTAATGCGCGCTCTGGTGAGGGGGGTCAAATTGACCCTCCCTCCGAAGGCTGTTCCGGAATGGTTTCCAAACGGCGTGGCGTAGCTGCGCCAAATTCTGCATAGCTATTGACAGTTGAATAGCGGATCGTTTTGTGAAAGAAATTTAGATGTGTGTAAGGTCACTGACCTATGGCAGGCTTAAGTCAGGCCATGGTTTCAGCGAAGTCAATTTCTAGGGAATCGTTCAATCTGATGCAACAACGGAGTGTTTGACGAGCCTATACATCTTTAAAATGTTTTATTAGGCAACATAAATATTGAATGAGCAAATTGCGTTGACCTGAGGTCAGGTATGAAGGTTAGACTAAGGTCAAAACCAATCTGTTTTATGACTCTAGGGCTTGCTGTATGCGGTAGTTTTCGGTGCTCATTTTGAATTCATTGATAGCAGGAACCGCATCATACATCTTCCATTTACTTTTTAGAGGTCAGAATAGGTCATTGACCTAAGCTAACCCAGGTGGGCATTTCTAATGAACGTACTGCCTAGCGTAATCTTTGTCGCTTATTCAAATGCAAAACTCAGGGCAATCTTGTATGATTTTGGTTACCATGACCTTCAAAAGGTCAAGCAATGTCCCTTACCTCAGATGAGCTTGTGACCTTCTGCTTAGAAGCAGTTATCTAGGTTTTGTGGGGCATTTTGAAGACCAACCTGGAATGTGACATTGTTTGATCTTATTTATCCCGAGGGTCATGACCTAGTGACTTCAAACTTTGACCTAAGTGAGTTTACGTGCAGGTTAACACACCCTGCAAATTTGGTGTCTCCAACTCCCTTAGTTCCCAAGATCTTAGGGGGTCAAATTGCCCCCCCCCCATCCGAGCGAGGGGTATCTAGCCGAACACCCGGGCGCTTGTTAAAACTGAGGTGTCAAGATCATGTTTTGTTAGGGTTTCCTACAGAAGATGCATCACTTCATGAGAATGCAATCTGGAAAAGTTTTCATCGTAGCTCGTCCATGGCAAGGAAACCACCCTAGTACAGCTGGCCGCATCTTGTTTCTGTCTGCCTCTGATCTGCACAGGCTCTTACGGATTGTTAGTAATCACGCGGTGACATTTCTATTAGATACGTTCGAATGGAAAGTGCGGTTGTGGTATTCCGGTTGAAACTCTAAAAGAATTGTTCTCGCATGCAAAACCGATTAGAACCGAACTGGTCCTCACTCCAGGAAAACACCTTATGTTGCTAGGTATGGGCGAGACATTAGGAGATGGGAGAGTTAGCGGTTATATGCGTTGTTGCCATATTTTGACCCTATTGACCCTGGGTTGACCTAAGACCTACGCTAATGGAGCAGCCAGACACACTCGGCAGACGACGCCAGTAAGTTTGCATTTCATGCATTTCAAAGTGTACCTTTTATGATAATTTGATAGGCGCTCAGCGCGTGTCTCAGGGCCGGAAATAGCTCGTGTTTCGCGTGCTGTAACGAAGCAGACTTAATCGAGAACATCGGTCATTTAGTAGCGATTTAATTGCAATTGCAGACATAGACCAATGTATTGCGGAAAACGCGTGTTTTGGGTTGATATTGGACACAATTACACAGGCCTATACGCATGCATGACACATGCGTTCTTGGTTTAAGCCACAGTGTCATGTGTTAAAATCTGTTCCTGAAAACGTGGCGCTGGCCGCCTGCCGCTCCATTGCTGTGGCACGTGTAGGGTGGACAGTTTTGAGATCCTTTGGGCAATTGCAACCCTGCGCTTGTGCACAACGGGCTATTGTGTTTACGTGTCGGGTCTGCAAAATGACTTTTTACGGGGCACGATTGTTTGCTGTGCTCTGGCCTCTGCAATTCGACATCGATCTTGTGTTTTAATGCTGGCGGATCCACGGTTTCTCCGCGCCAGGGTGAGATGGTTCACATAGATCCACAAGTTTACCAGCACGGCACGATCGCCTGTGTTCTCCATTGGCACTAGCTAGTCTCATCTCGCTGTAACGCCAGTCGGACGCAGTTGAAGCACGGGAGTTGTTCAAATGTTCTGGTTTAAGGAGTGCGGCAATGCAGCTGTCATTGTCAGAGTTGTCTGGAGTTTAGCAAGCACTCTAGTGAGGGCACGGAGTAGCATTTACAGTTGTTGATAAATCGGCGTGCTTGATAACGCCAGCTGTGTTTTGTTCTGACTTCTACAGAAACCATTTAGCCCACAGCCAACTAAGTGTTTGTGAAACGAAGAACATTTTATTTTACATTCAAGATGTTCATCCTTGGCCTCACAGACAGCATATCTGAAATATTTTATCCCATTTTCCATATACAATTACCATTGCGTATGGAAAGTACAGCTCCTCAAAGTGCTGCTAAGCCTTCGCCAAGCTTTCTCGTCCATCATCTCAATTTGAGATGCAAATAAGATGGGCTAGAATACGCCTGAAATGCACTGGTTTCGCTGGCGAACGCAGGAACGGAGCACTCAGTTATAAGCTTACACTCTGCGATGAGATTCGAACGGGCTTCCGAACCTGCGTTGTGCTCTGATGCACTTTCAGTCTACCATGATCCGCTGTAACGCTCGGTACGCATGAGCGCGTGACGTGAACACCAAAGGTCTCCTGTCACGGCAGTGTTACAGGCGTCCCGCGCCATAGCTCGTCGGCACGGCTCAAATTTCAACGCGCATTGTGTTTCGTCAAAGCTGAAGCTGATCACGGTCTCAGCAGATTACGCCACGGCTACGATTACGTCACTCTACCAGCTTGCATAGGAATGAAACGGTGGTCAGTTGCGCGCTTTGTCGTCAACTGCAGCGGTATTTTGGTTCTAAGGTGTGAAAATCTCGCCGATAGGCACGGTAAACTGTGATTCCTGCTAACGCAGGCCCGGCTGAGCTCCAGCTTCTATTTTTTATTGTTTGCCTTGTTTACGCCCTTGCGACGCTGACGACAGGGGTGACGGATGGCGCGCTTTGAACTCCGACGGCTTCAGAAATCGATGTTAAAATGTTTGTTTTTGTCAAGGTGGCTCGTAAAAATGTGACGCGTCTTATCAAAGTGGTGGTTAGGTTGCGCCCATTTGTTAATGTGAAGAACATTGATGACTATGGTGAGGGCTATTTTATTCCATTTCCAACGTTGGTATCGACCATGTCACGTTTCGCTGTTCTTCGCAACTTTCTGAACATGCGTGTTTGGGCGCATGATTTTGAAGCGTCTGCTTGCTGAACAAATGACAGAACATGGCTAGGAGAAACGACCACGAGAATGACCGCGTTTGGGGCAGCGTCCACTTGTCCAGCACAGTCCTGGCCCGTCAGGCGGTCGATGGCCCTGTCTGAGCCTGACCTGGCGCCGTGTCGTCCTCAGCGTGAGCGAGACCTCCGAGGTCGGGTCCACGGTGTTCTCCAAGGTCAACGTGACGGACGCCGACTTCGGCTTGAACGGAGAAGTCAACCTGGTGTGCGACGCGTCAAAGGTAAGCTCCACCGCAGGCTCTGTTGGCGAGGGCCGTCGGGGAGGTTCCGGCTCCGGCGTCGGGCCGGGAGGTCTGATTCGGTTCCCGCTGTGGGATATTTTCAGTGCCCTGAATCTCAGCGCTGGGTCAGTGATGATAATCGTAGAGAAGTTACCTGCGTGTAGCTGTTTTTAACTCTGCAGTAGATGCATTTTGTCCATACACAACGTTGCCACTACAGTCGATATATGCAGACACACACTACGACGTAGGCGACGATGTACTATGTAACGATTTGTCTCTGAAGGTACATGAACCGTGCTATCAATGTACATAGTTTAGTCAGAAAGATGGACAAGTTCATGAACTATTCAAGTTGTGGACGCATGGAATCGATAACCAAACAACACGGGTCTTCACAACTACTTATTACTTGAATCCTTACTGAATCATTATTGAATCATCGTTATGTCTCGAGCACGGATTGTCAAAGTCGTTAACTATTTGTCAGCCGGCTTTGTCGATGGGACATAGCAGACATAAGATTCTTCTTACAGGCACCTGAGAATAGAACGGCTGTTGCTTATTGTGTGTGTGTGTGTGTGCGCGCGCGTGTGTGTGTGTGTGTGTGTGTGTGTGTGTGTGTGTGTGTGTGTGTGTGTGTGTGTGTGTGTGTGTGTGTGCGTGTGCGTGTGCGTGTGCGTGTGCGTGTGCATGTGCGTGTGCATGTGTATGTATGTGAACGGATCATGTAGGCATAGTTCCCAGACTAGTTCCGATTACTCCAGGCTCCAATGACCACGGTAGTGGTGCCCATTTGAATCAAGTTGGTGAGTTCACGGATTGTTGGCCTGGCTCAGCCGTTAGCCGACAGTTCTGCATTCTACCGGCTGCTTTTCGCTCCAAGTATTCTAAGCTAATCTGTGAGAGTGGTGCAACCCGACGGAGTGCTTGCTTTCTGTATTGGCGAACTCGTTGCCGAAAGGCCGTTAGCTAGCAAACGCGATCGAGACCGCGCTGATGGACGCCGGGGATCTACTGAGCTCTGTTCGCCGGATTTGGGACGACTCTCGTCTGTGTACACTAACAGCAGCCAGGGGCACGGCGGCCGGGACTGGTCGTCTGTGTGCACTGACGGCAGCCAGGGGCGATGTGGCCGGGACTGTTGACCGTGCTCGTCCCATGCCGCGGGCGGTTGTTTCATCTCTCCGACATGCTCGATCTGCTAGCAGATGAAGCAAATACCGCCTGGTTTCCAATCAAGCGGCATCAAAGTCTGCATTCTGTGGGCTAAATTGATATTAAATGGCAGGGAGCGGTGTTGTCTCTGCCACGATGGCGCAGAAACTACGCGGTTGCTTGTATGCGTTGCCTAGCGGAACGAAACGTTATGTAAAATAAACACAGTCTGTTGGACAACCCAACAACGTCCTGACATTGCTCGACGAATCATCGTTGTTTCTCGCCTACTCCCTTGCGTAACAGCGGCAATCGTGATGAATATTTTTTGTGCAAGGGAGTAATGGTTGCCTGTTATCTTGGCTTAGCCACAACCTCTAGATGAAGTGTCAGCTATTTTCGGCTTAAGCTGTCGCAGTGGCGATGACTCAATACCTTTGGTGCTTTTTTACTCGTGTTATTGATGATATGGAGTTTAAGCTTGGGTCGACGGCAAATGGCCATGTAGCTTTTAGTTATATTAAGGTGCTGTTTGATCTATTCTTGTAATGAGGATTGCGATGATTATTATTATGATAACTTTCGTCTATAATCACCCGTGCCGCCCATCACCGTGCCACCGTGTGGACCAGCGTCAGCGTGCCGTCAGCATCTGGTGCCTTCCGCCGCCGTCGTTCACCCAGCATCTGGTGCCTTCCGTTGCCGTCGTTCACGCAGCATCTGGTGCCTCCCGCCGCTGTCGTGCCCTCAGCATCTGGTGCCCCCCGTTGCCGTCGTTCACTCAGCATCTGGTGCCTCCCGTCGCCGTCGTTCACTCAGCTTGCGCCCCTGCCTAAGACGAGTCTCACCGGCCGACACCACGCGCGCCGCCGCCGCCACCCTCTCCTCAGCAAGGGTCACCCGCAGCGTCGCTGGGCGGGCGGACGGACGCGTGTAGCTGCCGGCTGGCGCCCGACACGCCCGCGGCGCCCCTCCCCTCCCCCTACCCCTCCCCTCCTCCCGTCTGGACGGTGATCGGATTAGAGGAACGGAGGCGTGCGCGCTGTTGCTCCGTCACACGTAACCGGGTTTGCGTGACGCGCCGCCCGTCGCCGCCTACGGGGCCGGCGAGACGCCGCTGAACGAGCGTGGAGCCGACTGAAATCCTTTCAGTGAGAATTTCTCCGAACGGAGATATTGGTTTCAGGTACGTCGGATTGGTGCGGGAATTCACGCAGCTACTCCTTGGAGACGGCAGAGGCAGTCGTGCGTGGGTCGATTAGAAAGCAGGGCGGTATGCTTGGCTGCCGTCCTCAGTCCTTGCCACCCGAGAAGCTGCGCATATCATCGTTGTGAGTTAGAAAGACAAAACTGGCTCTCGGTCCACCGATGGGCGCTGTTTTGAGGAGGGTGTCAAGGAGGCTGTGCGATGCGATGTAAAATACAAGCATTTTTGTGTTGAACATGGGAGCATGTTCAGTACATGCTGTCACCATTGTTTGGCAGATTTGCCTGCACAGCGAGTGCCGATCTCAGCGAGCGCTCCGGACAATTGCACAACAGGTGCATGGTTATCTAGTCCTACTGCCTGGGCAGTGGAGATTAATACGGCTTTTAATGCCTCCCCTTGGCATATTTTGTGCCCGCTGGCTGGCAACGATCTCCTCGTCTGAACTGCTTAAGCCCTGCATAGATACATAGGCTACTACATACAGCTGCATACTACTACATACAGCCTACTACATAGGCTTGTCCCCAGAGCCGTTCCCCTCTCTCCCCAGATGATGGTCTGGTTTCCGGGCCGCAAATGCCAGCGACGATCCTGGCTGGAGTTGGTGGAGTTTGTGGAACAAGTTCTTCGGAGCTAATTTGAATAATTTGATATTACTTAGTCCAATTTTAATTATTTGGTGGGACGCACGCTAATTTGAATACCGGAATTAAAACTGAGATGACGAAAAGTTAGAGATCCCTTTAGCTGTGATGCACCTTATGAGAATGGTCTTAGCTATAATGCATAAATTGATCAAAACAAAAATGCAGTCGCTTACAGAGTTCCCTTAAAACTTGAAGATGGACCGTAACGAAACCGCGTAATTAATTTATGTAGCTTTTATGGAGTCCACATGTTGCGCAGCGCTTATCATGCGGTAAACCATGGGCACGCGCCTGCCGTCCATCCACGCTGAGGAGGCAGGAGAAAGCCTTTGAGGACATAACCGTGGGGTGACCAGACCCAGAGGTGCAGCCGGTGGGGCTAAGCTCCCCCGCCCCCCCCCCCCCCCCCCCGCTTTAGTAACGCAGTTTTTAACTAGACCCCAGACGGCTCCTCCGGTTAGGGCTTAGGATTTATTTCTGGCTTTGGATTTTTTGTCTGGTAATAATGCACGCCACGGAACTGACCAAAATAATGACTGCCGGCGGCGGGGGTGACGGCTGTGGCTGTGGAGCTGCGCCGGCGCTGCACCCCTGCCGCCACCGCCGAACCGGGTGCGACAATGACACTGATACTGACACTGACACTGACTTTGAACCCGAAACACTGATACTGAACCAGAGACACTGACAACTGAACCAGCAACAATGCCACTGATACTTAACCCGAGACACGGACGCTGAGCCCGAGACACTGACACTGACACTGCCAACGCGTCGTGTTCGGCAGACGCCTGAGGCGTGTCGGCGGTTCGACGTGCGCGGCGTCGGCCTGAACAGCGGCGTCTTCATCGGCATCGTCACGCTGCGCGGCCCGCTGGACTTCGAGGCCGAGAAGGCGTTCGACGTCAGTGTGCTGGCCACCGACAACGGCAAACGTCAGTCGGACGCCGAGCTGGCGCCGGCGCTGTCTGTCGCCCTCCGTCCTGTTCGTCACCGGCGCGGTGTCTGTGTCTGTGTCTGTGTCTGCCGGCGCTGTCTGTCGCCCTCCGTCCTGTTCGTCACCGGCGCGGTGTCTGTGTCTGTGTCTGTGTCTGTGTCTGCCGGCGCCGCTGTCTGTCGCCCTCCGTCCTGTTCGTCACCGGCGCGGTGTCTGTGTCTGTGTCTGTGTCTGCCGGCGCTGTCTGTCGCCCTCCGTCCTGTTCGTCACCGGCGCGGTGTCTGTGTCTGTGTCTGTGTCTGTGTCTGCCGGCGCCGCTGTCTGTCCGCCCTCCGTCCTGTTCGTCACCGGGCGCGGTGTCTGTCACTGTCTGCCCGTGTGTGTGTGTCCCAGGCTCCGTGCCACTGTGCCTGCCTGCCACTGCCACTCTCGCACTCTCGCACTTCTCAGGCAGTCTGCATGTGCATTCGGCTCCGCCTTGCGTCTTTTTCCATTTATGTGCATTGATGGCGTCAAAGCATCGCTTAGTTTGCATGCGGACATTTGATAGCTCTCGCCTAGCTCCTTAAGTGCATCGGTCCAAACGTGCTTGGCTCTAGCTCAAAGGCCGCAGCTGCCAGTGCCGCAAACAGCAGCCCGGGTTGGTTTCAAGCCACATCGCTCTTCACGGTCGTGCGTGAGACGTGTGGCTGAGTGTATTCTGCACAGAGTGGCGCTTATGGTTGTCGTTCACGGCCCCTCGTATCGTTGGTACGTGGAGGTGTGTAGTTTTGGCGTTAGTACCTGCAGCCCCCGCAGTGTGTGCGTCACCCAAATGTAAAAAACAGTACTGTCTGGGGAGGCACGAAAGGTATGGTGTGAGGGAATCGAACCACGGCCGTTCCGCTCCCGGCTCATTGTTGGCTGTGTTCGTCCTCAGCCCAACTGACGTCTAAGGCCCGAATGGTGATATCAGTGGAGGACGTGCAGGACCAGCCACCGGAGTTCGTCAACGGCCCCTACTCAGCCACTGTGTCCGAGAACACCCAGCCGGTACGTCCCCACGCTCCTGTGTTTCGTTGGGCTCGCCTGGGAACGTGGAACCGGTGTGCTGTCCGTCAAGCTATGCCTCATTGAGAACGCCTGAACTGATAACTTGATATGCCAAATTGAGGACGCCTGAGCTGAGAATGTTATGTACCTCACCGAGAACTCCTGAACAGAGAACGTTCTGTCCATCAATGTGGACGTATGAACTTATAAATTAATCTGCATAATTGAGGACGCCTGAGCTGATAAATTTAGATCCGTTATTGGAAGCGCCTGAACTAAGAACGCTCTATGCCTCACTGAGAGCAGATATGTTTCCTGCTACTCTGTGCTATTCCGAAAACGGAAATATATCGGGTTAAACTGCTATCCATAACGAACATCTGTGGGAGAACATGTCGTCCAGTGTGAGTTTACGGGACTTCAGGATTGTCTATGCACTGTCTTTAAGCCTGCTGATATTCCATGAGTCGGCCATGGTGTTGTCAATCGCGTAAACCATCCAAGAAGCGCATACTCGCTCTGCTCCCCTCTCACTGTTTTCTTCATGGAGACGACTAACTACGTCATTTCTTGCTACCGATCGGACTCCGCGCCACGCACGCGGCGTGTCTAGAACATCGGTTGTCTACCGGCGTGTTAAGAACCTCCGAAAAACAACCGCTTCAGCCCTTTTTTCCTGAAACCCGTAAGGACAAGCAGATCATCAAAACGAAGCTCGGAGCTCAAAAGCTGTAGACAAGGCAGATCATGAAAACTGTGGCTCTTGGCATGAGACCAGCGGCTCGTGGCATTTAAGCTGGTGAGGATCGATGACAGTGGAACAGTTGGACCAACAGTCCTGACAGTAGTTGTGCCTGTCACATTCTCCTCCACCAACATACTTCGACCCAGCTGCTTGCAATGAAAGCGGATGGCACGCATCGAACCTCTTCAGAGGACGACAAAGCCCGACAACGAGAACGGCGCGGAGAACGTCTCGCTTGTGTGTGGCGAGAGCCGCCTTTGAGCCCGGTGAGCGGCCTCGTGAAGCTGTGGTGACCTCGTGCTCGGCGACAGGGCACGCCGGTGCTGGACATCGTGGCCCGGGACGGCGACACGGGCATCCCCAGGCAGCTGCGACTCTCCATCATCGGCGACGAGGCCGGCTACTTCCAGCTGCTGGAGCCGGTCAGAGGTCAGTGGCTCGGGGTCGGCGGAGCTTTCCACCGGGGATTGTGTGGGCCTAAGCACAGATGATTCCAAAACACAACGTATTTTGCTTCGCAATTGCGAGGTCAGACGATCCGGATAACTATGCTGGTGGGTGTCCTGGATCTGCATAACAATGCTGGTGGGTGTCCTGGATTGCGCGCGTGAGCGTACACCAATGTTCGGCTCGGGTCGCGTGAGTGTGTAATTGCTTAAGTGGCTGCGCGCCGGCGTAGTTGTCTCTACTGCCTGAATGCTTTGTTCTCCGGGTTTGCTGCTTATGGTATAAAGTGTCTCTCATCTGTAGGGTATTGATTGAGCCTGTAAGTGCGTCATTGCTGTTATGTAATGACTAGTCCAATTGACAGCGGACTATAATAGGTCTCTTCAAATGGCTCTTATTGGAAATACTTCACATTTGAGGATGTTGAAGCAAGCATCAGATATGATGAAATAGTTTCACTTAAACTCTTAGTACTCTTTTCAGTGGAAAATACTGGTCCAGACAACGCTTTTTCCCTGCGCAGCAAATGTGCTCCGAGAGCCAATTGATGGCCATTATATATGGGTCTTGCTCACAAACGCCATATCTATACGACTCGACAATAATATTGTTCGTGGCATTGATCGCCGCATGGCTTACGGCACGACATAATTTGAATGGCGTTATTATGGCGTCGTGGACGACTGGGTTATCTTGAAATAGTCACCTCGAAATGCTCTGCACATCATAACAGATGTCTAGTTCAGGAACTAGAGGGATTTGGTTCATAAGAAGGGCAGGGCTGTGAACTGCACCAAATGATCTTCAAGATGACCATTTTAGTTAAAAAAAACCCTAAGCAAATGTGAAAACTCCATTTAATGCTGGCTGCTACTGCTGT
>NW_023596805.1:23039065-23044301 GCF_011947565.3 Pollicipes pollicipes | reverse complement strand
CCATGACCGACAGACCGCAGTAGCAGTCTATCCGCCGGGACGTAATTTTGCGGGAAGTTTTACGCCATCGGCATGCAAAGGACAGCCAGACTCGATGACGTACGGAAGATCGCTAACAAACAGTGAAAACAGGAGGGAAACCAACAGTGATCCTTCCGGGACGCCGGAGGTCATCAGTTTCCAACAGAAGTTTTTTTCCGTTGACGATGACCCCCAGACGTCTGACGGACAGATGCCAGACAAGCCATTGCAGCGCAGATTCCCTCCAGTGGTATGATTATTTTAGCTTGTGGATCAGAGGCTCATGGTTAATGCTCTGAAAACCAGCCGAGCAATCATTGGAAATGGCATCCGTCTGGTATCCGTCTGACATGGCCTCCCAGGCCGATTTCAGGCAAACACATATGTTGTGCCACACGAGCGCTTAAGACTAAAACCACGGACGATGGCACAACCTGCGAGACGTGCCGACCAGCCGATAATACGCAACCGTTCTAGTATATTTCCTAAGAGATGAAGCAGGGATATGCTTCCGTAATTTGCTGGCTCCTTTTGTGTCGCCTGTCTTGAAAAATAGGTATAAGGTTTGCCTGCTTGCACCTCCCCGGGAAGACACCAGGACTCGCCGAGAGGTACAGGTCTTGGTGAGTGAGGCAAACTAACTCGTCCACGCAATCGGTCATTATGCGGACGCTGGCATTGTCAGTCCACAGGTCCTGTTGGGACCGACCTTAGTGTGTCGCGGATTGCACGGTTGCTCAGAGACTCGCAGCTCGCTCAGTGACCGACTGTGTAGCGCGGCGCATCCGGAGGGTTTCGCATACGGATCTTGGCAAGTTTCAGAGCAAAGGCAGCATTCAACACGGCACCGCGAGCCGTGTCATCCGACATGAGAGTACGCTCAGAGTTATACAAGGCAGGTGATATCCTGACCTCTTACTTCAAAACAACTGTTACCGCTTGGGGTTCGTTTTGAATCATCGATGAGTTTATGTTATTATTAAGAGCATGTCTTTGAGCACGGTATCAAAATAACGTCTCCCGTCCGCGAGCTCGGCGCGGTCACCGCGCCGGGGGTTTCTAGGCAGACGTCGGAAAGCTGCCTCTTTCAGCCGGAAAGCAGCTCGCACCGACCGTCGAACAAGGGGGCAATGGATGCTGAAGAGTCACTGTGGGGACGTGGTCGGCGATGGACGACACAAGCAGTGTGTGGGAGGTTGCCTTTGCTTGGTCAACTCCGACGTCATCCAGCTACCCCCGGGGATCAGGGAGAGACTTCGGCGCAGGTCGTCGAAGTCAGTTTCTTATAGCTAAACGCAGTGCGCCGATTCAACGGCTCACTGAGGGTGGCAATGGTTCTCTTTGGTGATCTGAGCTCAGAAGAGCTCCTTGCACTTCGACCTGTGACGGTTAGCGTCGGGACAGTACTGGGTTCAGAACGTTCTCTCCTCTAGGGATTGGTTGACCACTGTTTCAGACCCAGCAAGTCGCACATGTCGACGAATCTGGCGGCACGGTTCGACGCTCACCCGCAGGTCGGGAACGGTACCAACGGCCGCCGCAGCCTACCCACTGCTGCCGTGCTACGGCGGCGGCGGCGCGGCCGGAGGGTCTCTCACTCTCACCGCTGCCCGTGCCACGCGGCGGCGCGGCGGCGAGTCTCTCACCGCTGTCCGTGCCACGCGTGCGGCGGCGGCGGCGAGTCTCTCACCGCTGCCCGTGCCACGCGGCGGCGGCGGGCGGCGAGTCTCACCGCTGCCCGTGCATGCGCGGTGGCGGAGAGTCTGCTGCCCGGCGCGGCGTAGTCTCTCACCGCCCGTTGCCACTGCGGCGGCGGCGCGGCGAGTCTCTCACCCCGCTGCCCGTGCCACGCGGCGGTGGGCGGCGGCGAGTCTCTCACCGATGCCCGTGCCACGCGCGGCGGCGGGCGGCGAGCCTTTCACCCCCGTGCCCGCCATGCGGCGGTGGCGGAGAGTCTCTCACCGCTGCCGGCCACACGGCGGCGGCGGCGAGTCTCTCACCGCTGCCCGTGCCACGCGGCGGCGGCGGCGGCGAGTCTCTCACCGCTGCCCGTGCCACGCGGCGGCGGCGGCGGCGAGTCTTTCACCGCTGCCCGTGCCATGCGGCGGTGGCGGAGAGTCTCTCACCGCTGCCCGTGCCACGCGGCGGCGGCGGCGGCGAGTCTCTCACCGCTGCCCGTGCCACGCGGCGGTGGCGGAGAGTCTCTCACCGCTGCCCGTGCCATGCGGCGGCGGCGGCGGGGTGTCTCTCACCACCGCCTGTCCACGCGGCGACGGCGGGGAGTCCCTCACTGCTGCCTGACCGGTGCGGGACCGGTGCGTTGCAGGTCTATTCACGCTGGAGCCGGAGACTGGCGAGCTGACGGTGTCGGGTGACCTGTCTGGCAAGGGGCGCACCGCGCCTACCGCCTCACCGTCCGCGCCCAGGTCAGTGGCAGAGGTCGGGTCAGGTCAGGCCACGTGGCGTCAGGTGTCGGGCCGGTCGTGGCTGCGCCGTGGTGGTTTATGGTGTTGGCAGCGTGGCTGGCCATGACTTGACACGCTGCGTAGGCTTGTGCGTGCGATGTCAGGGTTCTCCAGAGCCAGGGCGAGCAGCGTTGCTGAGTGACGTCACGCCTCGGGTGAACCTCGTGACGTCACCGTGCGGCCGCTTCCCAGGACCAGGGCGAAGATCCGCTGCTGAGTGACGTCACGCTAGAGGTGTATATCGGCGACGTCAGCAACAACGACGGCATACCGCGTTTCTTGTTCGGCCGACGCCGGAGGAAAGAGGTCGGCGTGCTGGAGTACGAGCCGCTATTGGTCGGAACAAAAGGCGCTGGCCATTGGCTGCTGGTGACGCAGAGATGGGAGCTAACCGCGCCAGCCGCTATGCCTTAAGTGTTGCTGATGATTATAGTGATTTGACCTATAGATTGTAGGAGCGGTCTCTTGTAAGGAGCTTAAGCAGTAGTTGGGATGTTTTTGCCTGAGTGGCGTTCCTTCGTTTGCGTCACGTGTATTTGTGTGACGTCTGGTATGTTTGTGTGGCATCAGGTGTGTCTGTGTAGCGTCTGGTGTCTTTGTGTGGCGTCAGATGTGTTTGTGCTGCGTTGGTATGTTTGTGTGGCGTTGGGCGTGTTTGTGCGGCGTCTGGTGTGTTTGTGTGGTGTCGGGTGTGTTTGTGTGGCGTTGGTGTGTTTGTATGGCGTCTGGTGTGTTTATGTGGCATCGGGTGTGTTTGTGTGGTGTCGGGTGTGTTTGTGTGGCGTTGGTGTGTTTGTGTATATCTGATGTGTTTGTGTGGCGTCTGGTGTGTTTGTGCGGCGTCTGGTGCGTTTGTGTTTCGGTCGGTGCGTGCGTGCGTGTGTGCGTGCGTGCGTGCGTGCGCGTGCGTGCGTGCGTGCGTGCGTGCGTGCGTGCGTGCGTGCGTGCGTGCGTGTGCGTGCGGCGTGCGTGCGTGCGTGGGTGCGTGTGTGTGTGTGTGTGTGTGGTGTGTGTGTGTGTGGTGTGTGTGTGTGTGTGTGTGGTTGTGTGTGTGTGTGTGTGTGTGTGTGTGTGGTGTGTGTGTGTGGTGTGTGTGTGTGTGTTGTGTGTGGTTGTGTGTGTGTTTGTGTGTGGTGTGTTGTGTGGCGTTGGTGTGTTTTGTGTATACTCTGTGTTTTTGTGCGGCGTCTGGTGTGTTTGTGTGGTGTAGGGTGTGTTTGTGGCGTTTTGGTGTGTTTGTGTATATCGGTGTGTTTGTGTGGCGTCTGGTGTGTATGTGGCGTCTGATGTGTTTGCGTTTGCGTTGAGGTGTTTGTGCGGCGTCAGGTGTGTTTTGTTGGTGTCGAGTGTGTTTGTGTGGCGTGGTGTGTTTGCGTGGCGTTGGGTGTGTTTGTGTGTCATCTGGTGTGTTTGTGTGGCTTCAGGTGTATTCGTGTGCTTTGTCGACCGCGAATAGCTTGACCTTTTTCTTGATATCCGTCCATCCCGTTGGCTCAGTTGGTCAGAGCGCATGCCTCCCGATCCACCCGCCCGTGGCAGGTTGGGCTCGAGTTACTCTAGGCGCCCGCTATTTGCCCTTGACAGCCGTGGGCTGCGACCGCTAACAGCGGCCGCGCTAAAGAGCAGGCCAGTCCGTGTAGAGTATTGCGGCACATTGAACGTGTGCCACCAAATTCTGCTTTTGACCTGGATTTGCGTGATCGAATGGTAGGGGTCAGGGCCCACACAACAATCAGTGCTTAGCGTGAGCTCTAATCCCAGAAATGCATCCATCCAAAAAATATTCGGATTTAATCTTTAAAAAAGATGTCAAGTCACGATGCTTCGGTTATCGCAGTATTGCACATTAACTCTCGTCGTGTATGCGCTTAAAACACATTAGCCTGACACGTGCGCACAACGGGCACCGACGGACTCGAGGATATCAAGGCAGCTTCAAAGCGGCACACGCTGACACTTGGTTCAGTCTGTAAATCAGGATTATGCCCGGTCGGCCAGAAGCACATGTCACCAACCTCGGCAAATGTCCAGCGCTTAATCTGTACCGGAAGCACCGGCAGCGTGCCTTCGTCGGCGAAGCTGCCAACGATTGCTGGTGTGGTGACGTGGCCCATAGCAACACTGAACACATCTGTGAGAGCACTTCCTGGGGCTGGAGCGGCACGTCCCGAGAATGACGCGTTGCCGACGCACGCAGCGGTCCAGGTCACCACTTGTCGTCGTCCCTGTCTTTGCTTGTGACATGCTGGTGACCTCCTTGCGGTGACCTGCTGGTGACCAGCTCCTCACGGCGGATGTGCCGCAGTACTACAGAGATGCTGGCTCTGCAGTGTTGTCTCATCACCCCCGCCCTCACTGAACCAGTACCGGCATTACGCACGGTTGTTAGCTTGGACGTGCGCATGACGACAGGCTGTAGTAGCGCACGCCCGTCTGACGGCAACTGCGTAGTGCAGTCACGTAGGCGGCAGGCTGTAGTAGCGCACGTCACTCTGACGGCGGAATGTAGTAGCGCACGCCACGTCTGACGGCGGGCCTTAGTAGCGCCGTCCCGTCTGACGGCAGGCTGCAGTAGCGCACGTCGCGTCGGCGGCAGGCTATAGTTAGCGTACGTCACGTATGGCGGCCGGCTGGGCTTGTAGTGCACTCACGTCAGAGCGTTGACGTGACCATGTCCGTGTTGCCTCGGCCGGGCTTCCCAGTCCCGTGCGGCTGGAAGACCGGCGCGTTGCAGAACCTGCCGCCTGGGC
>NW_023596805.1:23023405-23038065 GCF_011947565.3 Pollicipes pollicipes | reverse complement strand
CAGGCGACGAATGTTTCCGGAAGTCAAGGGGACGCCGGGCCTAAAAAAACAAAAACAAAAACAAAAACGCAAGCGCAGTGTACGACACGCCTCGTGATCCAGCCACTCGAGGTTCAGATACTCGTGGCTCCGCAGACTACCTCGAGAGGCAACCACTCTGCGCCTGGCGCCGGCCCAGAGTGTCTGCGTCCGGCCCAGCTCACCCGGTGCTGGTGAAGTCCAGCCGTCCGTCCTGACGGCTGTAGTAGCTGGTGTCGTACAGATTGACCGTCACCGGCGCCGGCACCGCCTCCTCCACGTCCGCACGGAACCGCTCCAGCCGCTCCTTCACCTCGCCCGGAGGCCGCCGGAACACGAACTTCATCAGCTCGCTGTCCTTCAGCACGAACACCTGGCGGCGGCAGACAGCGCTGAGGGGACGCTGAGACGCCGCTGGGGGGGGGGGGGACGCTGAAGCGCCGTTGGGGGGCGCTGAGACGCCGCTGGGAGGACGCTGAGACGCCGCTGGGGGGGGGGGGGACGCTGAAGCGCCGCTGAGACGCCGCTGAGGGGACTTTAAGGCGCTGGCCGGCCGGTGCCGGGCCCGCCGCCGACACCGCCGGCTTCCCTGCCCCATCCCGCCCGGTTCGGGATATGACGAGGTCCGGACCAAGCGGCCTCGCCGCTCACAATGAACGGAGGAGGGCTGACACACTGTTGGCGTCGCACCGACACGGCAGCAGCATTGTCGCGCCCACACGTAACGCAGTGACGACACGTCCTACAGGTGGCGATACAAGACCGTCCCCGCGACCCGCGGCTCCGACAGAGACGGCGTACCGGCCCGCGCCCGGCTGGCCTCGGGACGTACTGCCCGACGCCCACCGCAGTGGGCTCGCACGTCCAGGACATGTGAAAAAGTCAATTTTTTGGGGACGGTAATTGACAGCGTTTAAGGATAGTTTCAAGCTCTTGGGTTATGGACTTTTTGCAATTTCAGTCTACCAGCCAGCAATAGCTTAACTTTGAGCTAATTTGCTTTGGCGAAGATGCGTCGGTCTCCATGACAGCTTCTTCTGAAGAGATTTGGACACTCCGACCGGCACAGTCACAATGGCGCCGGTTGCGGGTGAGGCAGCACGCGGCCACAGCCGTGGGGCCCATCCCTGCTGTGCCCCGACGCCTGCAAACCGAGCCACTGCACTGGCGGCGCTCAGCAGCCGGCTAGGCCACCGTCCTGCTCCAACGCAGACAACAGGGCTCCCACATCAACGACCTGTCATCGAAGGCGCAGATCGCTGACGTAGCCCGTCGCTGCGTGCCGGCATCGGCGTCGGACCGACGCGGCGCCGCGCGCGCCCAACTCAACCCGCACGCCGCGCCTCCGACCGCTTCGTCTCGTCATCGGCTGACACGGCCGCCGCGTGGATCTCGAAGAAGCCGCCGCTGTACTTGGCCATCACCTCGTTGGTCCACCACTTTGCCACTGATGTCATCGACGACGAATGAGCGCAGGCCCGCTGAGCATCTCGTCGCGCTCGGCCAATCGCAGGTGCCGGCTGAACGTGATGTCATCGATGACTAGCGGGACGGGCGCCGGGTCCAGGTCCGGGTCGGCGGCTTTTGAAGAGTCATCAACCATGGTGCGCACCGGCGTGCCCGACCTTGACACTAGACAAGGTCAGGACGCCGGGGTGTCAGTGACGGTACACCGTGCTCCAATCCTGACTGAGAGTCGCATGTGTATAACCACGGGGAGGCGGGGGGGGGGGGGGGGCGGCTGACTGAAGGTCATACCCCTCCGATTCTCAAAAATGGGATTCGTACAACTACAATTTCCTCGTTGTGTAAGACTGCATATACTTCGCTTATTCTCTTTCAAAATTTAGTTAAAAATTAGCTCGTTCCGATGCTTAGTTTAGAGAGGGCCTGCCTTCCGCTACCACCCACCCGTTGGCAGGGTGGGTTCGGGTCGCTTTAGGCGCAACGCCCTGAGCAGCATGCCGTGCGACTGTGGCAGCGGTGGCGCTGAAAGTCAGTTGTCGTCAGAGGGCAGGATGGACCGAGCCGAGCATTTGTGGCAACGTTTAGTTTTCGCCCCCCAAATTCTGCCGTTGACATGGAATTGCGCGATCGGATGGTAGGGGTCAGAGCTCACACAACAAGCACTGCTTAGCGTGAGCTCTGATCCCAGACCTTCCACTGATTCAAAAGTTTTCCGTTGGATTAAGTCTTTTTCATAAAATGTCATTTTCAGGTCCCGCGATTCAGCGTGGACACCTCCAATCCTCCTCCGTCCCAACAATCTCCGAGATAAGATCACACCGACGGAGAGTCATATCCCGAAAGTGAGTCATCCCACGGAGAGTCAAACTGCTGTCTTGCCTAAGAAAGCATCTCGGAGATACATGGTTTCGTCTAACACTCCGTTGTTGCATCAAATTGACAATTCCCTTGGTATTCTCTTCGCTGAATCTGTTGCCTATTTTGACCTGCCGTAGGTCAGCGACCTTACAAGGTACATCTAAGTTTTGATACCAAACGATCCACCAATCAGGTGTCTACGGCCATACAAAGTTCGGCGCAGCTACGCGGCCTATGAAGCGCAGCCACGCCGGATGTATCGCAGCGCACGAATCACCAAGCGAAGAGCAGAGATCCGCGCTGCGAGTAGCTGCCTCACCGGTGTGACGTTGGCCTGGGCGAAAGAGCGGCGGGTTGTCGTCCACGTCCAGCACCTTGATCCGCAGCTGCCATCATGGCCAGGTCCCTGGCGGCCGGCGGCGACGGGTCACCTTCATCTCATCATCAGCTCAGCGCCAGCACTCACGAGCGCCGACATCAGCACCGTTCAAGTGGACAGCCGCTGGTCTGGGCCGCCCCCGCCCCCCCCCCCCCCCCCGACCTCCAGCAGCGACACACCCGCACGGGGGTCAGTCACCACACGTTCAACGGCGGAGATTGTTCCACACCGGTGGGGTGATGGGGAGAGGGGGGGGGGGGGCAGCAGAGGGCATCGCCGGCGTCCCGGGCTCCTCGCCTGGGGGTCGTACTGCGCCGGCGCCGGCGGTCTCGGGCTCCCTCAGCCTGACAGCGCCGGCTCCTCACCTGGGGGTCGTACTGCGCCGGCGCCGGCGTCTCGGGCTCCTCAGCCTGGCAGCGCCGGCTCCTCACCTGGGGGTCGTACTGCGCCGGCGCCGGCGTCTCGGGCTCCTCAGCCTGACAGCGCCGGCTCCTCACCTGGGGGTCGTACTGCGCCGGCGCCGGCGTCTCGGGCTCCTCAGCCTGACAGCGCCGGCTCCTCACCTGGGGGTCGTACTGCGCCGGCGCCGGCGTCTCGGGCTCCTCAGCCTGACAGCGCCGGCTCCTCACCTGGGGTCGTACTGCGCCGGCGCCGGCGTCTCGGGCTCCTCAGCCTGACAGCGCCGGCTCCTCACCTGGGGGTCGTACTGCGCCGGCGCCGGCGTCTCGGGCTCCTCAGCCTGACAGCGCACGGTCAGCAGGTAGCCGTCGCGCTGCTCACGGTCCAGCCGCGACGCCAGCACCAGCTGGCCGGCGCCTGACGCTGTGCGGGTTGAAGGCGAACACGCCATCCGGATCGCCAGCCTGCACCGGTTTGCCATGGTGACGACGCCGACGCCGAGCACGGGACCCGGGGCGATCGAGAGGCGGGGGCTTATGGTGGCTCGCCCGTGCGTTTGTATCAGCGTGTCATGCGCCGTTTGTCACCTGCGTGTGCCGCGCGTGGGCACGCCCCCGATGCAAGTGACGTCATGAGGAACGTGTGACGTGTAACCGATATCTAGTGTGCTTAATGAAAAAACGTGGCTGGGCTTGTTTGTCACAGCATGTCACACCAAAATTGCAAACGTCCGCTTGAAATCATTGTAAGCATTTAGGCACACCAGAAGGCTGCAGTTAATGGGTCACCGGTGATTGTCTGCAATCACAACGAAAATAAGTCGCGTTTGGGCATACAGCATACAGCCCGAATTCCTTGAGCTCCTCTTCTCTAAAGACTGCACAGTGTTTTAGGCTGACCAGACAAGAGACAGAAGAGACCACGAATCCTGTATGCAGCGTAACATACAGACCGCAATATAATAATCTTCATAATGTTCGTAGTAGTACATCTGTCACGCGCAAATGCAATCCCGCCATGGAGCAGGTGCCAGCCGGACGCGAGGCATTTGGCGCGCTGCCAGGGCCACCGGAACAATTATATAGTTACATTTGGAACCGGACCCGACGACCAGAGCGCCGCCGGCACTCCCAAGCGTGCCCCCATGGGTTCACGCGGAAAACGCGGGAGTCGCAAATTGCCAAAAATCGTCGAAAAACGGGTGGTAACCAGGCCCATCGTTCGAAAAAAGGGCGGGGGGAGGGAGGCGGTACATCCGGACAAAACTGGGAATGGGGAGGGGATACGGCGAAACAAGATCACATATTGCAACTCGGAAAAGGAACAGGCGATCGTGCAGGACAAACAGTGAACGTGGATGCGCACGGCCCCGTGCGTGCGCTGGTGAGCGAACCGTCGGGTGCACGACAGCGTGCTCCGAGTCCCTTCAACAAACAACAAACAACTCGACGGCAAACTAAAAAAGATTAGGGATGAGGGGTGTTTTTCAGGACTCACGTCAGATTCGGCCGTCTAGGTAGATAACAAGGTGAAACTGAATGCAACCGTGTAAGCGCATTCACCGCCCACAACCACCAGTCAGCCAACACCGACAGGCCCATGGCAACGACCAGCAGTCGGTTTGAGAAAACGAAATGCTACTTTCGAAAACAATCTCGGATGCAACACGTTTTGTGTACCCGGGCCAGCTGGGGCCGGTCAATTGAGACAGACTTCATGGACCACTTCACGGTAACCAACATTCACCCAACATATAAACATTGTTCACAAAACACATCTGATTGCAAAAGTCGCCATATCAGTGGGTGCAAAAGGCGACGCTGCTGCTCTGACCTCCGGACGAACGCGTGACCTTATCGTCGGCGACGGCCAATACCGGCGGCATATTGCCATGATGCCAATAATGGCGCGGAAGCGGCGAGCCTGCGCCGCTGGTCCCGCTCGCGCGAGATATCCAGCAGCGCAGTGGAGCGTTGTGCGGCCGGGTGTCGCGGTGAACGGGACCAAAACTGGGCTGACACAACAGCCTGCCACAACACCGGCAGTAAATATCCCCTGCGGTGCAGACGGCCACACGATGTCGGTTGTGGTCGTTGTATTAGATCAGCCTCATATATCGTGTTTGTCGCGCATCCCCGCGACGGCTGCTTACAAGAACTAACGGATGCTTCGAAGAAGAATTAAGAATTAGAAGAATTAACGGAAGAATTTTTAACTTATTATATATCATTATATATAAATTTATTTATATATAATAATATATACAATTATACTTCCATTTTAACTTGTTATATATAAATTAACTTAGAAGAATTAACGGATGCTTCGCAGCCTCGGGTCCCGACGACGCCTAACCAGAACTATTCGACTTGAATGTGTAAAGCTGATACGCTTGTAAGCGTATCCGCTTGCGTAATTGCTCACCTACCCGCTCTGGGGAGCAGCTGGCTACCCGTTGTCGAGCACAGCACATGAGGCGGATAATGCAGCGCCTGCCATAGTGGATTGTCGGAATTTCGAGCAGGGTGGCTTGAGTCAAAGCACGTCACTTCATCAGGTCAGATCAGCTACAGCAGTTGGCTCCAAGTCTTATGAGTACATTAAGCTACATGAGGTTCACAGCATGCTCCTATGCTAATCAAGGCACAGGACTAGTACCAGCTCAGACTACGAAACAATGCTTCAAACAAATTGTGCATCGCGCAAGGCTCACATGAAGACGACGCAAGCCGCTAATGATCTGGCTCGTCTAAGGAAAGCAAAGCATGAGTTTGCCTGCAGCTGAACGAGGGAAGTCGCTCTCACGTCAGGACACTATACTGTGGGGCTTGAGAGCTGGCGGGTGAGGCTGGCGCAGCTGACAGGCGCAGAGGCAGCCACACATCCTATATATATGTGCTCACATGTCACACGTGTGACGTGAGTTTACGTGGCACACGTGCGTGACGTGTGTGCTCACATAGCACACGCGTGTGACGTGTGTGCTCACGTGTCGCACGTGTGTGACGTGTGTGCTCACGTGCCATACGTGCGTGACGTGTGTGCTCACATGTCACACGTGTGTGACGTGCGTGCTCACATGGCACACGTGTGTGACGTGTGCGCTCACGTGTCGTACGTGAGTGGGGTGAGCTCACACGTCATATGTGTGTGACGTGAGCGTAGTAATGGCTGGCAATTGCTCCTTAAAGAATTCCCCGGATGCTCGTGTCCCTTAAAAACGGTGGCTTGCTGTTTCAAAAAACAAATCCTGCAAAATCAATCGAGTAGCGTAATCGGCTGGCAATTTAGAATTAATTTCTGCCATTCGTTTCGATAAAGGCATGTCGGTAAAAAACAACGCATCTATATCTCCATTATGCTGGTTTTCCTGCAAGAAATGACGTGATTTCTCCTGTCTGATCTCGCTATCTCTCTATCTCTATCTATCTATCTATCTATCTATCTATCTATCCTATCTATCTATCTATCTATCTATCCTATCTACCTATCTAATCTATTCTATCTATCTATCTATCTATCTATCTATCTATCTATCTATCTATCTATCTATCTATCTATCTATCTATCTATATCTATCTATCTATCTATATATATATATATATATATATATATATATAGTATATACTATGGCATGGGCATAATGTTCTTCACACGTGTACTAACAGCTTACAAACACACTTACTTCGCCTTTCGGCAAAGTAGGGAATGAACCTTGGTGGTGATGTCATGGAGAAGGAATGGGCTTACTCCGAAGAAGATAGTGGGTTTTCATTGGCTAATGAGGACAGGGCCCTGGTGTGGGCCGCACTGGTGTTCGCTTCACACAACACACACAAATGCAGCCAGTCGCATGTATGTCCTTACCAGATGAAAGTCATTCACCTCCCTGAACATTTGGGCACCAAAGGCGTAAATCATTGACATTGATCGGCGTAAGATTTTTGCTGGTGTGCCGCCAGCAAATGATTGTCTCTGTTCCAGCTTCCCAGTCAGTCATCGAGGACTCCCCGACCGGCCGTCCGCCGTCCTGCGGCACCCACCTGTGATGACGTAGTGGATCTGGCCGAACCGGCCGGCGTCGCCGTCCACGGCCGTCACCGTGGTGACCACGGAGCCGACCGCTAGCTCCTCGGTGACCACCACCTCCTTGGGCCCGGCCGCCTGCAGCAGAGGCCAACACAGGGCTCCTGCAGATCGCGTTCAAGAGCGGGGGGCGAGGGGAGGGCAGCGGCGGGCCCGGACACACCCTGCGTACCGCCTCTTCCGCAGGGTGGCGACCCACAAGCACATGATGGGCGTATAAGGCACTAACGAGAAAAACGCACGTACGCAGCGTATTCCTCCATCCACTAAGTAAGTCTGCGCTATTCCAGCGGGCAGAAAGGCGTCTCGTGGCACCACGCAACGATACAAACATCTGGTTCTGCCCTCCTCGCTCTCATCCCCATGCATCATGTCACAAACTACACGTACTACAGACGGCACCTTGCCCGATCTGACCGCCCAAACGGCTCAGTAACAGCACTGCGCCTGACCGGTTGGCATGGCGCCGCGCTACATCGGCCAGCCTTTAACCGGCGCCAGAAACGCACCAGAGGCGTCCGGGCGGGCCAGCTGGCGCGATCGACTGACAGGCCAGCAAGCGCGCGTCGATCAGCTTGAAGTGCCTTGAATATCCACAATCCGAGCGAATTCCGACAACCGCCACCGAGCCGTCCCGTCAACACGACGCCACTATATCGCCCTCAGACCTCAGCGACGACATCGGCACCCGCCGCGCCTGGCAACGGAGCCCGAGTCGTCTGCGGTAAGACGCCGCCGGCCGGCCCGGTCACAAGCTAACACCACGGAAACCCGCTTCCGCCCCGCTGCCCCCTGCGATGGTAGCGCGCAAGGCTAGGCCGGCCTGACCCCGTCTCGCATTCCCGCCAAAACGGCGCAAACGGCTGCGGGTGTGGCGCGGCACGCCTCACCCTGTCACGGTCGAAGCGCGCCACATTGTCGTCCACGTCGCGCACGTTGACCACCAGAGCGCGGACGGCCTTCTGCGGCGGCTGGCCTTGGTCGGCCCGCCTGCAGCAGGAGCGTGTGGCGCCGCTCCTGCTCCCGGTCCAGGCTCTGGCGCGTTCGGATCACTCCTGTCCGGGAGTCTGCCGGGCCACGCTGCAGCCGTCAGACCAGCGGCGGCACAACACAGGGCTGAACCGGGCAACAGAAGAGCGGAAGCTGAACAGTGGGGCGGGACACGCGGTAGCTGAACAGAGGCCAACAGAAGAGCGGGAAGCTGAACAGTGGGGGGGCGGGACAGCGGGGGGGCTGAAACAGAGGCAACAGAAAGAGCGGGGCTGAACAGTGGGGGCGGGACAGCAGGGGCTGAACAGCGGGGCTAAACAGCGGGGGCTGAACAGCGGGGGCTGAACAAGCGGGGGCTGAACAGCGGGCAGCACAACAGCAGGGGCTGAACAGCGGCAGGCAGAAGAGCGAGGGGCTGAGCAGTGGGGGCGGAACAGCGGCAACAGAACAGTGGGGGTCTGAACAGTGGGGCAGAAACAGCGGGGACTAAACAGCGGGGGGCTGAACAGTGGGGGCTCAAAAGTGGGTCTGAAGCAATGGGGGCTGAACAGCGGGTTGCTGAACAGCAGGTGCTGAACAGCGGGTGTTGAATAGCGGGGCGAACCAGCAGGGGCTGAACAGCGGCTGCACAACAGCGGGGGGCTGAACAAGGAAACTAACAGTGGGGCTGAACAGCGGGTGCTGAACAGCGGGTGCTGAACAACGGGGTAGAGCAGCGGCCAATGGTCGTTCACTCCGCACGGGACCACAAGGCCAGGGCTGCAGCCGACGACGGCTGGGCGGCGGGCGGCTCCCACCAGCGACGAGCAGGGTGACTTTTCGTGGCGCGCGGGCGATCATTGTCGCGATAGGAATGCTACTCGCGTCTTAGCTCATCGGAGCACTCGTGCTGCCGCATCACAGCTGCTTGTGCGCATGTACAGCCGAGAAGCACGACGGTACAAACAGTGCACGCTGTTGACACACCAGCTGCAGCCAGCTGCTGCCTGACCAGCTGCCCCGCCTGACCAGCTGCCTCAACCGACCAGCTATCCCGCCTGGCCAGCTGCCCCGCCTAACCAGCTGCCCCGCCTGACCAGTTGTCCCGCCTGACCAGCTGACCCGCCTAACCAGCTGCCCCGCCTGACCAGCTGCGACCAGCTACTGTCTGATCAGCTGCCCTGCCTGACCACCTGTCCCGCCTAACCAGCTGCCTCGCCTGACCAGCCGCCCCGGCTGACCAGCTGCCCCGCCTGACCAGCTGCCCCGGCTGACCAGCTGCCCCGCCTGACCAGCTGTCCCGCCTGACCAGCTGCCCCGGCTGACCAGCTGCCCCGCCTGACCAGCTGTCCCGCCTGACCAGCTGACCCGCCTGACCAGCTGCCCCGCCTGACCAGCTGCGACCAGCTGTTGCCTGACCACCTACTCCGCCTGACCAGCTGAGCCGCCTGATCAGCTGTTTCGCCTGTCGTCCGCGCCGAGCAGCCGGCCGGTCCGGCCGCGGCGGATCGCTCACCGATGGCGAAGCGGCCGTCCTTGGACACCTGGCCGGAGCCCAGGAACGAGTACTTGAGGTGGCCACTCGGCGTCAGCGGGTCGTCCGGGTCTGTGGCCTGCGCGTGGAACACCAGCGCACCAGGCGGCAGGTTCTGCAAACGCGCCGGGTCTCAGCGCACGGCTGACTGGGAAGCCCAGCCGAGGCAACAGCGGACATGGTCAACGTCAACACTCTGACGTGACGTGCACTACAGCAGCCGGCCGTCATACGTGACGTACGCTACTACAGCCTGCCGCCTGACGTGACTGCACTACAGCAGCCTGCCGTCAGACGTGACGGCACTAAGGCCTGCCGTCAGAAGTGGCGTGCGCTACTACATTCCGCCGTCATACGTGACGTACGCTACTACAGCCTGCCGCCTGACGTGACTGCACTACAGCAGTCTGCCGTCAGACGTGGCGTGCGCTACTACAGCCTGTCGTCATGCGCACGTCCAGCTACAACCGTGCGTAAGCCGGTACTGGTTCAGGTGAGGGCGGGGGTGATGAGACAACACTGCAGAGCCAGCCATCTCTGTAGTACTGCGGCACATCCAGCGTGAGGAGCTGCGTCACCAGCAGGTCACCGGCAAGGCAGGTCACCAGCATGTCACAAGCAAAGACATGGACGACGACAAGTGGTGACCTGGACCGCTGCGTGCGTCGGCAAGCGGTCATTCTCGGGACGTGCCGCTCCAGCCCCAGGAAGTGCTTCTCACAAGCTGTGTTCAGTGTTGCTATGGGCACGTCACCACACCAGCATCGCTGGCAGCTCGCCGACGGCACGCTGCCGGTGCTTCCGGTACAGATTAAGCGCTGGACATGTGCCGCGGTTGGTGACATGCTGCTGCCGACAGGGCATAATCCTGATTTACAGACTGAACCAAGTGTCAGCGTGTTGCCGCTTTGAAGCTGCCTTGATATCCTCGAGTCCGGTGCCCGTTGTGCGCACGGTGTCAGGCTAGATATGTGTTATTAAGCGCATACACGACGAGAGTTAATGTGCAATACTGCGATACCGAATGTATCGTGACTTGACATCTTTTTTAAAGATTAAATCCGAATATTTTTTGGATGGATGCATTTCTGGGATTAGAGCTCACGCTAAGCACTGATTGTTGTGTGGGCCCCGACCCCTACCATCCGATCACGCAAATCCAGGTCAAAAGCAGAATTTGGTGGCACACGTTCAATGTGCCGCAATACTCTACACGGACTGGCCTGCTCTTTAGCGCGGCCGCTGCTAGCGGTCGCATCCCATGGCTGTCAAGGGCAAATAGCGGGCGCCTAGAGTAACTCGAGCCCAACCTGCCACGGGCGGGTGGATCGGGAGGCATGCGCTCTAACCAAATGAGCCAACGGGATGGACGAAAATCAAGAAAAAGGTCAAGCTATTCGCGGTCGACGAAGCACACAAATACACCTGAAGCCACACAAACACACCAGATGACACACAAACACACCCAACGCCACGCAAACACACCAACGCCACACAAACACACTCGACACCACACAAACACACCTGACGCCGCACAAACACCTCAACGCAACACAACACATCAGACGCCACACACACCAGACGCCACACAAACACACCAAATATACACAACACACCAACGCCACAGAACACACCCGACACCACACAACACACCAACGCCGCACAACACACCAGACGCCACACAAACACGCCCAACGCCACACACCACCCACACACACACACACACCACACACCCACACACACACGCACACGCACACACACACACACACCACCACACACACACACAACACGCACACACGCACACCACACACACACACATACACACACGCACGCACACACACACACCAGACGCAACACAAACGCACCAGACGCCGCACAAACACACCAGACGCCGCACAAACACACCAACGCCCACACAAACACATCAGATACACAACACAACCAACGCCACACAAACACACCCGACACCACACAAACACACCCGACGTCACATAAACACACCAGACGCCATACAAACACACCAACGCCACACAAACACACCCGACACCACACAAACACACCAGACGCCGCACAACCACACTCGATGTCACACAAACACACCAGACGCCGCACAAACACGCCCAACGCCACACAAACATACCAACGCAGCACAAACACATCCGACGCCACACAAAGACACCAGACGCTACACAGACACGCCTGATGCCACACAAACACACCAGACGTCACACAAATACACGTGACGCAAACGAAGGAACGCCACTCAGGCAAAAACATCCCAACTACTGCTTAAGCTCCTTACAAGAGACCGTTCCTACAATCTATAGGTCAAATCACTATAATCATCAGCAACACTTAAGGCATGGCGGCTGGCGCGGTTAGCTCCCATCTCTGACGTCACCAGCAGCCAATGGCCAGCGCCTTTTGTTCCGACCAATAGCGGCGCTCGTACCTCCAGCACGCCGACCTCTTCCTCCGGCGTCGGCCGAACAAAGCGCGGTATGCCGTCGTTGCTGCTGACGTCGCCGATATACACCTCCAGCGTGACGTCACTCAGCAGCGGATCTTCGCCCTGGTCCTGGGAAGCGGCCGGCACGGTGACGTCACGAGGTTCACCCGAGGCGTGACGTCACTCAGCAACGCTGCTCGCCCTGGCTCTGGAGAACCGTGACATCGCACGCACAAGCCCGACGCAGCGTGTCAAGTCATGGTCAGCCACGCTGCCAACACCATAAACCACCACGGCGCAGCCACGACCGGCCCGACCTGACGCCACGTGGCCTGACCTGACCCGACCTCTGCCACTGACCTGGGCGCGGACGGTGAGGCGGTAGGGCGCGGTGCGCCCCTTGCCAGACAGGTCACCCGACACCGTCAGCTCGCCAGTCTCCGGCTCCAGCGTGAATAGACCTGCAACGCACCGGGTCCCGCACCGGTCAGGCAGCAGTGAGGGACTCCCCGCCGTCGCCGCGTGGACAGGCGGCGGTAAGAGACTCGCCGCCGCCGCCGCCGCATGGCACGGGCAGCGGTGAGAGACTCTCCGCCACCGCCGCATGGCACGGGCAGCGGTGAGAGACTCTCCGCCACCGCCGCATGGCACGGGCAGCGGTGGGAGACTCGCCGCCGCCGCCGCCGCGTGGCACGGGCAGCGGTGAGAGACTCGCCGCCGCCGCCGCCGCGTGGCACGGACAGCGGTGAGAGACTCTCCGCCGCTGCCGCCGCGTGGCACGGGCAGCGTGAGAGACCCTCCGCCGCCGCCGCCGCGTGGCACGGGCAGCAGTGGGTAGGCTGCGGCGGCCGTTGGTACCGTTCCCGACCTGCGGGGAGCGTCGAACCGTGCCGCCAGATTCGTCGACATGTGTGACTTGCTGGGTCTGAAACAGTGGGTCCACCAATCCACTAGAGGAGAGTACGTTCTGAACCCAGTACTGTCCCGACGCATACCGTCACAGGTCGAAGTGCAAGGAGCTCTTCTGAGCTCAGATCACAAAGAGACCATTGCCACCCTCAGTGAGCCGGTGAATCGGCGCACTGCGTTTAGCTATAAGAAAGCTGACTTCGACGACCTGCGCCGAAGTCTCTCCCCGATCCCGTGGGGGTTGCTGGATGACGTCGGAGTTGACCAAGCAAAGGGCACCTTCCACACACTGCTTGTGTCGGCCATTGCCGACCACGTCCCCACAGTGACCCTTCAGCATCGATTGCCCCCTTGTTCGACGGTGCGGTGCGAGCTGCTTTCCGGCTGAAAGAGGCAGCTTTCCGACGTCTGCCTAGAAACCCCGGCGCGGTGACCGCAGCCGAGTTCGCGGACGGGAGACGTTATTTTGATACCGTGCTCAAAGACAAGTGCTCTTAATAATAACATAAACTCATCGATGATTCCAAAACGAACCCCAAGCGGTAACAGTTGTTTTTGAAGTAAGAGGTCAGGGATATCACATGCCTTGTATAACTCTGAGCGTACTCTCATGTCGGATGACACGGCTCGCGGTGCCGTGTTGAATGCTGCCTTTGCTCTGAAACTTGCTTACATCCGTGTGCAAACCCTCCAGATCGCCGTGCTACACACGGGTCATTGAGCGAGCTGCGAGTCTCTGAGGCAACCGTGCAATCCGCGACAACTAAGGTCGGTCCCAACAGGACCTGCGGGACTGACAATACCAGCGTCCGCATAATGACCGATTGCGTGGACGAGTTAGCTGCCTCACTCACCAAGACCTGTAACCTCTCGGCGAGTCCTGGTGTCTTCCCGGGGAGGTGCAAGCAGGCAAACACTATACCTATTTTCAAGACAGGCGACACAAAGGAGCCAGCAAATTACGGAAGCATATCCCTGCTTCATCTCTTAGGAAATATACTAGAGCGGGTTGCGTATGATGGGCTGTTCGGTCACGTCTCGCAGGTGATGTGCCATCGTCCGTGTGGTTTTAGTCTTAAGCGCTCGTGCGGCACAACATATGTGTTTGCCTAATTACACGGGTATACTAGATAGAGCGGGTTGCGTATGACGGGCTGTTCGGTCACGTCTCGCAGGTGATGTGCCATCGTCCGCGTGGTTTTAGTCTTAAGCGCTCGTGTGGCACAACATATGTGTTTGCCTAATTATACGGGTATACTAGATACTAGAACGGGTTGCGTATGCTCGGCTGTTCGGCCACGTCTGCCCGGTGACGTGCCATCGTCCGCGTGGTTTTAGTCTTAAGCGCTCGTGTGGCACAACATATGTGTTTGCCTAATTATACGGGTATAATAGATACTAGAACGGGTTGCGTATGCTCGGCTGTTCGGCCACGTCTGGCCGGTGATGTGCCATCGTCCGCGTGGTTTTAGTCTTAAGCGCTCGTGCGGCACAACATATGTGTTTGCCTGAAATCGGCCTGGGAGGCCATGTCAGACGGATACCAGACGGATGCCATTTCCAATGATTGCTCGGCTGGTTTTCAGAGCATT